>NC_088351.1:30597500-30897500 GCF_036884655.1 Musa acuminata AAA Group | reverse complement strand
AGTAAGCCTGGCCATATTTTTTCTTTGGAGGAGTTGAGCAAATATAAAAATTTTAAATTTTTAAAAATTTAAATAATTTTACCATATTTGCAGTTCCATGATGATAAGTTAAAAGATGTGGAAGCACACAAAGCTAGATCATACAAAAGGATAACTCCTGGAGAGCATACTTATTATAAGCAGCACGACCAACCATGACACCATTAGCTCCTTCTCTTAGAGCTGCAGTAACCTGTCATGAAGTAAAAGAAAAAAGTCAAATATGAAATACAACACTTTTATCTTTCTTCGGTTTAATTGTTTTAAATTGGACAGGAGATTTTTTACTTTGTCAAAATATACCAGCAAACGATATATTGTCTCTCGATCAAAGATGTGTTGTTAAAAAAATAGAAAACTTAATTTTAATAGCAAAATAGATGAACCAAAAGAAAATAGAAAAGGGTGATTCCACCAACTTTACCCATTACACAAGTTATAGAATCCTGCTTGGCCACTTAGGCAAAAAGATAAAAGTATTTGAGATGTCCAAACTATTTGAGATCAACTACATGAATCTTTTTCACCATTTATGCTTTGTAGTTTGTACACTGCAAAATCCTTAGTTGAATCAAGAGTATTCAAATCACTGTTTATAACTTTAAATAAAGTCTTCTTAAGTTTCCCTCTATGTTTCCTCGCATTAGTAATATCAATTATCTCACCATAGTTTGCCACAACATATATATATATATATATATATATATATATATATATATATATATATATATATATATATATATATATATAGAGGAAGTTTTTCAGTAAGGAAAATACTGAAAGTTAATCCATATGAAACTTTAAGGTCATGAAAAAATTCACTTATTAATTCTTACAGTGTTAAATATACAGACTGTAGATTTAAAAAGTATGACAAACAACTGAATCATGAACTTTCCCATGTCCATGTCACTATATAGCAGTCCCTATAACATGTGAGTGCATCAACCATAGCAAAGCATCATTTTGGGTCGTCTAGAGACAGAGTTGATGCTAAAGAAAACTAACTTCCAAAGAAGATCATTTGTTCAAATCAAGCAATGGAATATTCATTTGAATTCATGCTTATCATCTTTGTGCCATTAAATAGGGTTCAATTAAAGAATCTCTAATTTATTTAAGCAATGGTGACATCATGGTTCACAACAGTATACCATGTTGTCACGAACGGTCGTCGCGCACTCGCAACAACTCCGTTCAACGAACCGTTCGTCGCTCACACCTACATGTATAGCTGCTTGACAGCATGTTTTCTCTTAGTTTTGGGCCATTTTGCTTGTAAAAATGTAAGTTCGAACAAGCTGCATCGTTACAAAGCGACCGCTCACCGAACCGAGCAAAACAGCCCCAAAACAGCCCAAAACAGCTCCGTTTTCGCGTGCCGCGGGCTGATTTCTGGAATCTGCCTCAGCTCACCAAAATGTCAGCCATCTCAGCCCCTTTGAACCCCCCGGGTGGCACAGGGCTAGATGGGGCTTCGGATATATACCGGGCGTTGAACACTCTTTCGCAAGTTCGCACGTTACCTTGACGGGAACTTGTTGCCGCGCCCGGGACCAGGTGAGCGGCTGTTTGTGGGCTTGCAGTTGTTCGTTCAACCTTCTAAAGCCCTTGTTTTCCCCCTCTCCCTCTTTTCTCTTGTGCACGCAAGGTGCTCGCTGAATTGCTTGTAAAGCTTCCCCTTTTCGCGAGACGTCGGGACTTGTCCGTCGCTTGTTCTTTCGAACTAATCAACTTTCTCTTTTTACAGGTCCTTCGGGACCTGCGAGAGGTTACAAGTGGGCCGATCCTTGCGGAGCAATATCGCAAGGGCGAAGCGCGACTTAGGCAACGCAAGCTAAGTTCGCGTCTTTGCCGCAAGGGTGACTCGCGACTTAGGCAACGCAAGCTAAGTTCGCGTCTTTGGCCGCAAGGGTGCCTCACGCCTTAGGCAATTCCAGCTAAGGCCGTGACATTGTGGTATCAGAGCGGGCAAGCACTTCGTGCGAGCAGCGAACGAACTTCGCAACTTCGCCATGGCAAAGCATCATGATGAATCAAGCAAAGACGGGGCAAGCCGGACCCTTGCCCCAAACAGCCGCAGGTGGGCTGCATGTGCACACTCGCTCTCATGCTGTTGGAGCCGCTCAAGAGGAGCGCGACAGCGAACATGATGAGCGAGAAGTTGGCTACTCTCCGCGAGTGGAGGAAGCGCAATCTGGAGCGCTAACTGGGAAAAAGAGTCACAAGGAGAGACTCACAACGGCGGAAACCCGCCTGGATGTTCTTGAAGCGAGCATGGAGGAACTCTACCATGGCCAACAAAGGCTTGTTGGGGTAGAGAGCTCGCAAGAGGAAGCGGAGTCCAGGATCGACAAGGTCGAGACCCTAGTCGACCGACTGTCGGATGACACCAAAGACTCCGTGCAACACTTACAGGATGTTGTGGCGGAACTCACTTCAAAGGTGGTCATGCTCACAAGAACACTAAATGCGGGAGGAAGCAACACCCGCGTTGCACCGCCACAAAATTTGAGGGCACCCGAGCCTCATGGATATGGAGGGGCCAGAGATGCCAAAGAGCTCGAGAACTTTCTGTTCGACATGGAACAATACTTCCGAGCTACGAGGCCCGATTCTGAAGATACCAAAGTTTCTATAGCAACAATGTATCTGAACGGAGATACGAAACTTTGGTGGCGAACCCGTTGGGAGGAGATCCAACAAGGTCGGTGTCGAGTCGACACATGGGAGGACTTGAAGCGGGAGTTGAGAACTCAGTTCCTACCGGAGAACACAGAGTTCGTCGCAAGAAGGAAGTTGAGACAACTCCACCGGAGTAACACCATCCGAGACTATGTAAAACAATTTTCTGCACTAATGCTGGACATACAGGACATGTCCGAGAAGGACAAGTTGTTCAGTTTCCTCGATGGTTTAAAGTCATGGGCTCAACAGGAGCTAAATCGAAGGAATGTTACCGATGTGGTCGGGGCAATTGCTGCTGCAGAAAGACTCACCGACTTTGTTTCCTCTGAAGACCCAGGGAGAATGAAACAATCTTCAGGCAATCGCCCTCCAAAACATTCTTGAGGGAAGGAGCTCGGGGGCGACCAAAAGAAGAAGAGTTCCCACAAAGGGCCAAACCCGAAAGGCAAGGCCTCGAAACCTAGAGGATGTTTCCTATGCGGAGGATCGCACATGGTGAGGGAGTGCCCACAAAAACAGGCACTCAATGCTTTGACGGCTTCCATCCACCCCCCCCCCCCCCCCCCCGATCGGACAAGGGCAAAGCTGTTGCTCTTAGTTCGAGCAGTTCTGAATCCAGCAGTGACGACGAGGAGTCGCAAGGACCCCGAATGGGAGCAATGCGTTTGTTGAACGCCATGCGGGGTCAAATGGGGGAGAACATCAAGACAAAGCTACAAAAAGCAAGAAATAGTGAGTTGATGTATGTGGACATCAAGCTAAATGGCCAAACGACCCGTGCAATGGTGGACACGGGCGCTACCCACAACTTCATAGCCGATCGAGAAGCACAGCGACTTGGGTTGATCTTGGAGAAGAGCCCAAGTCGAATGAAGGCGGTGAACTCGGAGGCCAGGCGAATCTCCGGGTTGGCGAAGGGCGTTCCCATCAAAATCGGGACATGGAGCGGGAGCACCAACATGATGGCCGTGCCTCTAGATGACTTCCAAGTGATTCTTGGAATGAAGTTTATGCACGCGGCGAAGTTGGTGCCAATGCCGTTCTTGAACTCCCTATGTATGATAGGAGGCGATGACCCCTGCGTGGTTCCCGTCTCTCGGAGAGGAACTAAGGAGCCCCAACACATATCGGCATTACAACTGAAGAAAGGGGTGCGAAAAGGTGAATTGACATTCGTGGCTACTATGAAGCTAGAGCCACTCAACGAGAAGGCCATTCAAGAATCTGCTGCGGTGGCGAACGTCCTGAAAGAGTTCAAGGACGTTATGCCCCCTGAGTTACCGAAGACTCTTCCACCACGCAGAGGCGTGGATCACAGCATCGAGCTGGAGCCAGGAGTGAAACCTCGAGCGAGACCACCCTATCGCATGCCCCCGCCAGAGTTGCCAGAACTCAGGAAGCAGTTAGGTGAACTGCTAAGCGGTGGTCTCATCCGCAGCTCTAAAGCACCTTTCGGAGCTCCAGTTCTCTTCCAGAAGAAACAAGATGGGAGCCTCCGATTATGCGTCGACTACCGAGCCCTCAACAAAGTGACAATGAAGAACAAGTATCCCATCCCGCTCATTGCGGACTTGTTCGACCAATTGGGCAAAGCTAAGTATTTCTCAAAACTCGACCTTCGGTCAGGGTATTGGCAGGTGCGCATTGCTAAAGGCGACGAAGCGAAGACTACCTGTGTGACCAGGTATGGAGTGTTTGAGTTCTTGGTGATGCCTTTCGGCTTAACCAACGCTCCGGCCACATTCTGCACTCTCATGAACCAACTATTCAAGGAGTATTTGGATAAGTTCGTGGTCGTCTACTTGGACGATATCGTCGTCTACAGTCAAACGCTCGAGGAGCACGTCAAGCACCTTCGGACGATTTTCAAGGTTCTCAGGGAGAATACTTTATTCGTGAAAAGGGAGAAATGCTACTTTGCTCAAACTGAGATATTATTCTTGGGACATCGAATCGGTGATGGCTCCATTCGGATGGATAAGTCGAAGGTGCAAGCGGTTGCGGAATAGCGAACTCCAAAGAAGGTGCTAGAGTTGAGATCTTTCCTTGGTTTCGTCAATTATTATCGACGCTTCATAGCGGGGTATTCGAAGCGTGCAACCCCACTGACGGAGTTGCTGAAGAAGGAGCAGCCTTGGAAATGGTCTGACCAATGTGAAATAGCATTTCAAGACCTGAAGGCTGCTGTTCTGGAAGAACCAGTACTCAAATTGCCAGACTATAGGGAGCCTTTTGAAGTCCATACAGATGCTTCAGACTTCGCTATTGGGGGAGTACTCATGCAGGAGGGTCATCCGGTGGCCTATGAGAGTCGCAAACTCAACGAGACCGAGCGGCGGTATCCAGTGCATGAGAAGGAGATGACAGCAATGATCCACTGTCTACGAGTTTGGCGACACTATCTCCTCGGATCGCGATTTGTGCTGAGGACGAACAACATCGCTCTGAGCTATTTCCAAACTCAGAAGAAGCTCTCCCCAAAGCAGGCGCGTTGGCAGGACTTCCTGGCTGAATTTGATATGGCAATGGAGTATAAGCCTGGGAAGGCAAATGTCGTGGCCGATGCATTGAGTCGGAAGGTGGAGCATGTGAATGTTGCACAAGTGGAGGGCGGAAACCAAGCAAGTCAGTTGCACTCCAACTTCCTTTCCAGAATCAGGGATGGACTGTATAGTGACCCCCAGGTAGTTATCCTGATGCAGCTCATCAAAGAAGGCAAGGCACGACGATTTTGGGTCCAGGAGGGACTCGTTTACACAAAAGGGAATAGGGTTTATGTTCCCCGAGTGGACAATTTGAGGCGTGAACTCTTAAAAGAGTGTCACGATTCCCTTTGGGCTGGACACCAAGGCATTCACAGAACGTTGGCTCTCGTGGAGAGGGCCTTCTACTGGCCGAAGATGGGGACTGATGTGGAGGAATATATTCCAACATGCCTTACTTGCCAACAAGACAAGGTGGAGCAACGGAAGCCGGTGGGACTTTTGGAGCCGTTGGCCGTACCGGAAAGGCCGTGGGAGAGCATTTCCTTGGATTTCATATCAAGCTTGCCACTTGTAGGGGGACTCGGATCGATACTCGTGGTGGTCGATCGATTTTCGAAGTATGCAACTTTCATTGCCGCTCCCCTATACTGTTCAGCAGAGGAGGCGGCCAAGCTGTTGATGAAGGATGTAGTGAAGTACTGGGGAGTCCCACACAATATCATTAGTGATAGAGATGCTCGGTTCCTGGGACGATTCTGGACCGAGCTATTCAAATTGTTGGGATCGAAGTTATACTTCTCTACAAGCCTCCACCCCCAGACGGATGGTCAGACTGAAAGAATAAACTCGCTCTTGGAGCAATATCTCCGGACTACGTGAGTGCCAACCAACGAGATTGGGTGAAGCTGTTGGACATTGCCCAATTCTCCTACAACTTGCAGCGGAGCTCTGCATCCAACAAGAGCCCCTTCGAGATCATCACAGGACAACAACCGTCGACTCCGCACACCATAGCAATTGGGTATACTGGGAGTAGTCCATCAGCCTATCATTTCACAAAGGAGTGACATCGAAATGCAGATATTGCGCGGGTTTACTTGGAGAAGGCGGCAAAAAGGATGAAGAAGTGGGCAGACTTGGGAAGGCGACCGCAAAAGTTTAAAGTTGGCGATTTGGTGTTGGTAAAGCTCCAACCGGCGTCACTCCAATTCTTTAGGAACAAAGTCCACAAAGGATTGGTGCGCAAGTATGAAGGGCCCTTCCCAATTATCAGCAGGGTAAGCAACGTCTCTTACAAGTTGCAGCTGCCGGCGTGGTTCAAAATTCACAATGTTCTTCACGCCAGCAACCTAAAAGCCTGCCACTCGGATCCGCAAGATGCTTCCCGAAGTGTTCCAACTCGGCTACCTCCCATCACAACCTCCTACGAGAAGCGAGTTGAAACCATTCTGGCGGACCGCAAGATAAAGCTACCCAACGGAGCTGAGCAGACAGAGTACTTGGTGAAGTGGCGAAAGCTTCCCCGAACTGAAGCCAGTTGGGAGCCTGAAGACGCCCTGCGACATGAAGAAGAAATCATCAACAACTACCAACAAGCGTCGACGAGGGCGTCGACAGTTTAAGTGGGGGAGAATGTCACGAACGGTCGTCGCGCACTCACAACAACTCCGTTCAACGAACCATTCGTCGCTCACACCTACATGTACAGCTGCTTAACAGCATGTTTTCTCTTAGTTTTGGGCCATTTTTCTTGTAAAAATGTAAGTTCGAACAAGCTGCAGCGTTACAAAGCGACCGCTCACCGAACCGAGCAAAACAGCTCCGTTTTTGCGTACCGCGGGCTGATTTCTGGAATCTGCCTCCGCTCACCAAAACGTCAACCATCTCAGCCCCTTTGAACCCCCCGGGTGGCACAGGGCTGGATGGGGCTTCGGATATATATCGGGCGTTGAACACTCTTTCGCAAGTTCGCACGTTACCTTGACGGGAACTTGTTGTCGCGCCCGGGACCAGGTGAGCGGCTGTTTGTGGGCTTGCAGTTGTTCGTTCAACCTTCTAAAGCCCTTGTTTTCCCCCTCTCCCTCTTTTCTCTTGTGCACGCAAGGTGCTCGCTGAATTGCTTGTAAAGCTTCCCCTTTTCGCGAGACGTCGGGACTTGTCCACCGCTCGTTCTTTCGAACTAATCAACTTTCTCTTTTTACAGGTCCTTCGGGACCTGCGAGAGGTTACAAGTGGGCTGATCCTTGCGGAGCAATATCGCAAGGGCGAAGCGCGACTTAGGCAACGCAAGCTAAGTTCGCGTCTTTGCCGCAAGGGTGACTCGCGACTTAGGCAACGCAAGCTAAGTTTGCGTCTTTGGCCGCAAGGGTGCCTCACGCCTTAGGCAATTCCAGCTAAGGTCGTGACATTGTGGCACCAAGAGAGGGGAGGAGGGGGAGGAGGATGAAGAGGAGGCATAATGGGGGAGGAGGATAAGAAGATGAGAAGGATGAGGAGCAGAAAAAGATATACCAGGAAACCATGTGGGCCGGCAATGACAGGCAGGCTGCTGAGAGTTTCATGGGGGGAGGGTGTCGTAGGCGGTGGTGACATCGTATGAGAGAAGAACGCAAGACCGATTAACCCTAAGACTCACCACTCTTTTTTAAAGAAAAAGAAAAACTTTTAGGGTGGTCCGCAGCCCAGTTCACATCCGCACTATTGAGTATGGCTCTGTACATACCGGTCTGACAAACATTATGAACCATGGGTGAAATAATCATGAAAACTCAGATCACCCAAATGGAAGATGAAATTAATCTTGTAACATTCAACATTTGTATTAACAAAGCAGACTGAAATGTTATACTACATTTATATATCATTGCATTTTTTATTTTCTTTTCATCTAAAGATATTAGGTGAAAGCTGCTCCAGACTTACCTGATCAATGCATGTGATGCCTCCATTTATAGTAAAACAAATTTCCGGGAAATCACGTAATAAGGCAAAATAGTACTCATATCTGTAGACAAAGGTACACAGCTAAGAAACATATACACAAGCATCATACAAAAACATGCAATCTAGTAAAACAAAGTACACATTAACTTAACCAAGTGTCTTCAAATAATTATTTTAAAAATGTTATAAGAGAAAAGGTTAAGTTCCACAAGGCACCTAAATATTTAGCCATATGAAATTGATTCAACACATACAAGGCATAGAGAAGTATTCCAAATGCCAAAAACAAATGTAAAGCACTAGAGCTATATATGCTTATTACTCAACTCCAATCGAGTACATCAGTGTTTCCACAAGAAACCTTAATTAACAAGAGATGGCAGATGGAATGCTCCAACCGAGGTTATTAACACCCGTATGGACTGTTCCATACTGAGCAGTATTTATCAGTCTGCTAGTGGACCGACATATGGACCAATCCTTTCCAGTCTCTGGGATCCAGTTCAAGGTTTCCAATTTTATTTAGAGTCGACCCAGCCTTAACTTTCTTGATCTCTCCCATGGCTCACCTCCTTCATGATGACTACTGCTCGCTTCGCACACCAACAAGAATCGTCATCGATCCGCCCACCCGGTCCTCCTATTACTCCTCTGCCTCCTTTACTGCTCTTCTCATCCTCCCCTACCACACTCCCATCTCAAAACCATCACATATCTCGATATACTATGTGCTAGTATGACGGGACTTTGAATCTTAGCTCCAACAATTGTTATAATTCAAAGACAATAAGTTTAATCTTAGCTCCAACAAACATGTCTATTGGGATTTTAATCTTTCAATTAAAGTTTGTATTTCATAAAATTGATATCAAAATCAGGTTTAACTATGATTGGTATCGATGAAATTTGTCCAATTTAATAAGCAAGATCAAGATTCTTCAAGAAAATAATTTAATATACAAATAAAATTATAAAAATAGTAAAATATTAAATAAAATTTGTAAAAATAAAAATAATACATGCTAAAAGATTATTTTTTGTTCATACTAAATAAGATGTTTGACCGTTTTAAGAAAATATAACTAATATATAAAAAAATATTATAGATAAAAATGAAAAATAAATGGAGATTAAGCAAACCTTGCCCCAATTAATTTTTAGCTGATGTGTCAAGGTATGTAAATGGGCAATGCTTTTCTCTGTCTTTCCTAATTAAACCATTTTTCTTAATGAAATGAGATAAATAGGCATTTTCCCATTCTTTACCTAAAAATTATGTAATACATCAATTGATCTTTTGATAAGTTATAAACTAAGTTTGGAGCATTCAAGCAGTCATGCAACTAAGAGATCGACTAGAATGCAAGAAGATGGAGCACACACCCTATTTCAAGGCACATGGTTGAAGATATGTAATGCATCAAAAAAAGACCATATTGATTGGAGATTGAATGAAGCATCTAGTTATAAAACACATAACAGCAATTTACACATCTATAACTGCAAAAGTAGAAAATGCAGACGATAACATTCATACATAAGAAGCAACAAAAACAATACACATTGCATCCTTGAAATGCACAGTATGTTACAAACTTACAGTGATCTAGAAATATAATGTTATACTTGGTATATAATATGAACTAGCAGCATGGACTGAACAAAACATATCTATTAGCAAAACCATAGCAATTGTAAGTTTTAACCAGAATTAATAGATATTAGATGATAGCAGGAAAATATGCAATATGAACTAGAACGATTTGCCTCATGAAATGTGCATTGGAATGCTAATCTGCATGGACTCGATATAACAGCCAATAGTTGGAAATTTTGAAATAACTACCAATTGAAACCGCTCAAAAATTTTACCCATCATGCTACCCACTCAAAATCATGTGAGAAGTAACAACAAGTAATGCCAGATCTTACTAATCAATGACATAATTCACCATATTCTTTCATATACCAATTACTGACATACTTTAGAGGGGGAACTTTCCGATTCGCAGCAGGACTGAGGCCATTGAGCAACGCCTTCCTTGCATGTATTATAAAATGCTTAGTCGGTGATCTAGAACTAACAGTATGTATGAAATTACCTGGGAAAAGAAATTACATGAATTGTGAATTATTACCATTACCGGAAAAGATACAAATAATTATGTAATGTTAAGTATTACCAGAAAACATTAAAAAAATGAAACTATGTACTCCAGTCCTGATGAATGCTAGACTCAGAAGAATAGATTACACATTAAGCTCTCTGTGATGATGCCTATCTCATGCTTGTTTTTCTTAAATTTTCTAAGAAATTTGCATCTAGGTCCTTGTTATAACTACAAGATCTTCTAGGCTACCAATGTTCAAAACAAGTATGAAGCAACTAAAATGTCAAACACAAGTATGAATTAATCCAAGAACATCATCGTGTAATAAAAACCACCAGCAACCATATAACTGGAAGAAAAGCTCTTGTATGGAAGCAGTGAGACCATAGCATATAGAGGATTATATGACCCCAAGTTTGGAAGTTAAGTCGACAATTTAAAAGTTTTGTAGTTAGTACAGATTCTACAGAAAAGCCTTGTCAGCATGTATAAGACAAAACTTAGTGGCCTTATTCTCAAATTGAACTTCAAGAAAGCATTTTACTGAATTTCCTGTGACTTCCAACTTTTCTTTGCTTGATGCAAGAGGATTTGGCCAGAAACAGATTTTTTTTGCCAAAAGATTCTGTTCAAATAAAATCTGAACTTTCATTAATGGGTCTCTTGTTGTGTGGTTCTGCCCTAAGGAGAGTCCTAGAGAGGGGAAGACCCATCATCTTTTCTTTCCCAATGCTAGCAGTAGAATTTTTGCTAGCCTTCTCTCGAGATCAGTGGAGTGAGATCTGATTTGCTGAGTAGGCAAGACTCCTTGATTGGGGAATTTGCTTTTACTACAATCTGTCAACGACATTCTTTTGCACTATAAAGCTAAGGAACATACCATACTATTTTGAATTGTTGACATGATTTTCTATAAATTTTGATAAAAACAAGGCGATATGTTCTAGTATTGTTTCTTTTCTGATTTCCATCCGTAGCTTCAATGTCTCATATTATCCTCTTATCTCAGACTCATCCTGTGATGTCCTACTATAAAATCGCACTGGAATCAATTTATTAAAAAATTTGATTTTTGACTGGATAGCTGAAGAACGGGAAAAGTGAATTCCTTGATATGGGGAGGAGATATTAATTCTGATTAATGTAGTTTTAAAGTCTCTCACTAACGACCTTATTTTTCTTCTATCAAATCTCTCAGTATACTCGAATCTTTTTTTTTAGACAGAGAAAAAGTAAATAATAATTGTTTATGCCTAATTTCTTAGTTTATAATTCTAAAAAGAAACATGGGGACTTAGAAGTCCTTTACTTGGAGACGGTGATTATGCAAAACAAGGATTCAAGTTTTGACCATATGGACGATTCCACCTGGTCAAGTTCCACATAGACATACCGCTCAATACCCAATACTTATCATAGTGGGCATAACACCAACTATAATAATAGTATCAGGCTGTACTAGATGGTAAACTTACCACCCAGTACCAACACCCTCCTCAACCATAAATCTTCATAAGCCAATTCTCTCTTTTCTTCTTCACTTTTCTTCACTAATAGCCTCTCTCATCTCTTTCTCTTCGCTTTCTTTTTTTATTTCTTCCCCAAATTGTTCTCATTTGCATCAAATTTCTCAAGTAACTTAGAACTGGAGCCTTTCTCTTGGTATAGGGTGGATTTCCTAAGAACCAATTTGATTTTTCTCCCGAACAAGGTAACTCTAGAACTTAATACCACGGTTATTTGTTTGCTTGATTAAGAGTTAGTTTTTTGCTTTATTAAGGCTAAAATTTTTTGCCTGAAGCCTTGATACTTTACCAATTAAGGTCGAGTCTGCACATACTTCAAGTAGGTCTACTTCAATGTAATTTAGATTTGTGTGGATCTAGACTAAATCAGCATCAAGAGGGCCTAGGTCAGCCCCAATTGAGCCTTGATCTGCATGAATCCAACCTAGATCTCTGTAGATCTGACCAAGATCCACATGTATGTGGAGGAAGAACAAGAGGAAGTTGCATAAGGAAGAAGAAGGAAGAAGAGGAAACCATGAGGAAGAAGAAAGAAGAGGAGGTTGTAAGGAATAAGGAAGAAGAGAACGGACTATACCAGGGAGATAGGTGGCAGCATCAATTCCACACACCCTGCAAGAAGAGGACTCACATTCGTGAGCCCTAATGGGTGTTTTATTTTTCTTTTTTCTTTTTTTACACTGAGACCATCTGAAACGATGGTCTCGATATAAGAAAATTTGTTTCGCCCATACCAATACTTACTGCCTGTTTTGTACCACTCTAGGCAAACGCATTGCCTTGATGTTAGCAACCTTTTCTTCATCTTCCTCTCCTCTTTTCCTTTGTTTTTCCTTCTATTGTTTTCTACGTTTCTACGCACAAGCCTCAGTCAATACATCATTCTAGCATACCAACAGAACATACGTTAAGACAGCATACCTTTCTAGCAAAGCATTTATTGTTTGCAGTAATATTTGGTGATCAGTTGGCACAAGGGTGTGCCTAAAGAAGGCACCCCCTTGATTTCTAGTCTATTAAAGTAACTCTAATATGGTATTTAAACTAGGAAAGCCATACTTTCATATCATAGATTAGAATCTTAAGCAACATAACATAATAAACATTTCAATAATTTTGGTAGCAGTGAACCACATCAGCAGTTTACGCCTTTACGGTCATATGCATGGCATTCACGAAACTGCTTGACTTATGGGTATCATCAACGAATGAATTTAACTATTGCCAATCCATGAACACCACACTCATGCACTATGACTGGATTATGTAGGAATTTATGCACTTTTTCAAGGAAAAGGAGAATCATGAAAGTCCCTTACAGAGTTCATCATAAGAATCACGATCATCGACACCTATTCTGCATTTCACACTGACAGGAACATCACAGTTGGAAGCAATGGCTGACATAGCATCTCCAACAAACTTCATTTGTTCAAAAAAAAAAGAAAAGAAGACACTCAGAGTATGCTCCAAAAAGTAAAGTGTTTAAGGCTACAAAAACCTAGCAACATTACCATACTATATTGTAATTTTTGTATAAATAAAACATCAAACCTCTGGGTCAAACATTAGACGTGCACCAAAGCAACCATGGCCTGCAACTTTTCCACTAGGGCATCCACAACTAGCACAAATCAACAAAGGAATTAAGGATTATAAAGTAAAAATAAGCTAACAAAGAAAGGGATGAAGTACCTAAAGAAGAGTTCATACGAACTTGAGATTAATTTCATCATAAGAATAAGAATTTGCAAGCTCAGCTGCCTTTGCCAGGTTTGTCAAATTACTCCCACCAATTTGTAGAACAACAGGATGTTGTATGGGAGAAAATGCCAAGAACCTATCCTAAAACATCAAAAGATAAATCAATGCATAAATTTGTTTTGTAATATTCCGATTTCAAGAATAAAATAGTTTCTCATAAGTGGAAAACGAGCAAGGCTCGTGAAAGAATAAATTTATTAACCTGCCACTAATTTATGTTAAGATGCCCAAGTACCCACCAAAAAATCAAATTGAGAAGTAATCACTTAATTGGGAATTCTGACAGATTCTAAACCATTAGATGCATCAAGCGCAAATTCACTAAATCACAAATATAGTCCCAGACCCAGATATGATGGTTTTCTAAACCATTAATCAGTTGTGGACCTGATAACTTAATGGTCCAAAAGAAAATAGAACATTCTATGATGGGGCAGAATTGCCAAATCAGCTATTATATTCTTTCACAGTTAACCAGAAATATGTGGCATATCTTAGCTGCATTACATATCCTGAGGATGGATCTCAAGAATTAAAAAAGAATAAAATCAAACAGATGTGTATTGATAAAATGTCTGAAAACATATGACAAAAACCAATCCTAGCAAATAAACATCATCTCATTTAAGACAAAAAGGCATCAGGGTTGCAACTTATCTCTAACATCTGTAACTTAGCTTTCTCCGAAGTGTGTCATGCTTTGAGCAATTTTTTTGAAGTTTTAACAGGAAAATGCTAAACAAGGATGTTAGCATTTCGAGAAAAAATTGTTAATATTCAAATGCAACATCTCAACCTTGTCTATGATAGTTTCATCATATCTAAAAACAGCATATCAAATGAATGGTTCTTTACCAGGTTTTCACTTTGATGAACAATAGTTTCTGCGACAACCATTTCTGTATAAAGCCATGCATGTTTTGATATTAATCGAGCAAGAGTCCTGTAGTGGTTGTCTGTCCAGTCCATCATGGGTGCAATGCTACAACACAGAATAAGCATGCATTGAATAAGCTGAAAGCATCTGAAACAGATTTTCTGGAAACATTGTTGTTGATCTACACTGTGTACCTAAACAACTGTGGAAAATATTTCCGATCGATAGTGGTTCTGGAACAAACAAGATCTTCATCCATACAAGAATGAAATCTCTTGAACCGTAGAGAAGGTCCATTCGGTATGTCAAAGGTTTTCTTTCCGTGGGTTGTAATATTATGAAGATGACGAGGGATGAATGCAGAATAAACGGTGTACACTGCAGACTTCATCACCTCATGGAATAAAGCATGTGTGAATTCCCTGCATAATTGCAATGATCAGAATTAACAAAGAAACTACAGAAATAGCCCATGTATGGTAGACGATCCATTGAGACCTAAAAAAATCATGCAGCATGGTCGGTATCTAGTACCTTATATACACATAATCAGAATTACTAGATGTGCATTACTACAACCACAAGTTACTCTGGATATTCTGTAGAGCTAGCTAGAATCATATAAGTCATATTGAGAAAGAGCACAAGATTAGAAAACATATCAGAAGAACACATCAGTCATTTACTATATCCCAACAGATAAATAAAAGAGTCTGCAATTACTTACCAATCAGGCCAAATTAGGCTAATTTAAGAATCAGACTGGGCCAGCAAGGTTCTAAATACCCCCTGGACCAGGTGGTATTTACTGGTCCAACAGTGAACCGGCATATGGACTAGCCTTTTCAGGTGGTCAGGCCTGGTTCAGCCTTCTTTTTCATTTTTTATTTGGGAGAAATTTACTTCATCTTTTAACACTCTCTATATTATATGCCTGGTATGAAGACTTTATTTTTAGTTACTAAACTGTGGCTTATCATGATATGATTAGACCAGCCGAAGAACTTCTCATCTTCCCACTCAGCAAGAATTGCTTACAGTGTATTATGGGCTCTCATGCATTATATCCAAAGCAACTAGAAAACTGTTATGGCTTCTACTAGATCATGAGCGTTCCTAGGACCAACACCACAATTCTCAGATGACATACTGGTTAAAAAGCACTGCTGGAAATCAAAGATTAATTAACAACAAATGCATAAATATTATTAATTAAAGATAACCAAAAAATTGGGTTGTTAATTAATTGATTGCGAAGTAAATCAGGCATATTGCACATTTAGACAATTCTACAAGCATATTAGTATTAACTATGATTCTGAGAGAAAGAAGACTGAGTCCTGAACAATTTGCAGCTACTAGTTACGGCATAAATGTCATCGCACCTGTACCTAAAGAACTATTATTCTGCGAACCAATTTGGTCCGTGTAAAGAGTAGAGAGACCATAAATCTACAGTTTTTCCATTAGTTCCATAGAACGGAAGTTATGGAAGAGATCCTAAACAAAAGGAAGCTTCATAGCTTGATGCCAACTCCTCCCCGCACTCGTTAGCACTGGATTTACCAGAAGATCGAAATATTACTAAGAAACGAACGAAGGTCCCCTTAAGAGGACCGAAACAGTTCTCTCCCCTTCGGCCCAGGAGATCCCCAGAAGAAGACGAGGCAGCAAAAGGAGCCCAACAACTTACGCCGCCTACTTCGACGCCGCTGCCGCGAGAGCGAAAACGTCCCCGCGAGAAGATAAGGGAGAGAATGGCCGACGAATGATGCGGATCGTGCGATGGGTGTCAAATGGACGGGACGGGGTGCACGGCGAGCCCAAGCCCGCCGTCCGATCCAAGATAGAAAGTTTTGCAAAAAGGCCCGGTCATATTTTCGTTATTATGGAAGCTCTCTCATTTTTAATTTTTAATTTATATAGAAATTTCTATTTGCAACCATTCTTACCATTTAGGTTCCGAGTATAAGAAATTTTAATATTTCTAAATTATCACTCTGTATGCTTCTTTTTTTTTTTTTTTTCTTCTTCCTCCATCTTAATTCGAGGGAGCACAAGCAACAACCACAGGGGCAGACGACGACCCTCGTTACGACCATCAACGGAAGCAACAACAATTGATGAGCCTCGCTCTTCGGGTGTTTGTTAGCGTCGTCTTGCCTCTACGACTTTATGATTCTAAAGACTTTTGAAAAGAGTTACGAAGGAAACAGATTTAATCATTTAAATGATTAATAGACTCATTTAATCATTTAAATCAACTCACATTTTTCCACATCTAATGTAAGGTTGCCATATATCATATTTCAACAATCGACCTTAAGAAGCACGTACTCTAAAATATTTGGATCCAAGTTAACAATAGTACAATCGTTTAACTACCTAAATTAACTTAAAACTATTACACTTCCGATAAAGGACTAAATTAGAATGTCATAAATAATGTTAAAGCGAAATCTTCATGAAGACTTGGCAGCAGAAGTCATTCAGCTTCTTTGTCAACAGGATGGGTGTAGATGTGAACCGTAACAACTCTGATACATCAAAGAGGCCATACAAACTGTGAATGATATTCCATGGCAGCAACAAGTAGGAGATCATGGAACATTTCCCCGCTTAAAGAGACGGCAAAGTTGAGAGTAGCAGGAAACAACATTTCTGATATAGAAACATGTCATCAGGAAGTAGTACAATCCTAGATGTTTATGACATTGCGTTTCTCTATTGTGCCCATTCCAATCCTAGCTCAGCAGGCATTTCAACAAACACAAACAAGAATCACAAGTCATTCCCCGCTGCAGCTGCCGCCACCTTAGTATGGTGGTGGTGGATAGACTCCTGGATAAGCTGTTGCATAGGCAAACTTCATCCATCAGACATCAAACAATACATTCTGTATCCAACTGTTGAATCTGATGATACATTACCTGGAGGGTAACAGGGCTGGCCTGGTGGCGGAGGGTATGGCTGCGGTGGCAGGTATGTTTGGGTGGGTGGATATGTCGGAGGGTACTGCTGCTGCAGCAGGGGAGGAGGGTATATTGCCGGCTGATACAGGGCAGGATCGGGCACCTGCGGGTATCCTGCTGGTGGGTAGGCTGCCGGAGGATAAGAGAAAGAATCTACTGCTTTTGGGGGCATGTATGGAGAAGCGTACTGCGGTGCTGGATTGTACGGAGGAGCGGTCGGAGCATAGCTTGAAGGCGTGGCAGACTTGGCAGGTTTCTGTGTCAACCCCAAGAGTGACCAATGAAGAAGAGCATAAAAATCTAATTTTATTGGCTTCAAATTCAACTTTACATGCACGACGAACTCGCTTCATCTATTTATAGGGATTTGAAATATTCTTCTAGAATGATGGAGGAGGAAGACCTTAAAATTCAACTTCACTTGCACAATGAACTCTGACTCATCTAATAGAATGATAGAAGAAGAGTATAAAAGTCTAACTTTATTAACTTTGAACTCAACCTTACGGCCACAATGAATTCGTTTGATCTATTTATAAGGATTTAGAATACACTTCTAGAATGACAGAGGAAGAAGAGTATAAAAATCTTATTTTATTAGCTTTAAGTTCAACTTTGTATGCGCAATGAACTTGCCTCATCTATTTATAGGAATTTAAAATACACTATTATAGATCGGCTAAATTCAAAAGAAACCTAATCCTAAGGATTCATTCAATTTTCTTTACAATATATGCCTATGATTTTGACACTGCTGATATTACACCTTTCAAGAGGATTTTATTTTATTCCAAGATATATTGAAATCTTTTTAAAATATTCGTGTATTTTTCAAAATAGCCAAATCTTCTTTTCATTCCAAGACAATCTTGCAAGGCCATGCATACATGAATTGAGTTTATTTTCGGCAGATTTATCATCGCACCCATGCATTAAGCATTTAGGAAATAAATGAATTGATCAATTGAATAAAAGAACAAACTATGTAGTATGTAGCATGTATCAGCTCAAGTTTTTAGATGGATTGACAGTCTACAATAATATAGCTCTAACTGATCAAGAAATTAGGGCTGAAAAGAGAATGACAATAACCTCTGCTTTTCCAGCGTTTGCGTAATGCATGATAAGTTTTACCTCACCAGAGTACCTGTGCAGAGGAAATAACAAATGGAATTAGCTTCAAATCTTCTCAACCAAAAGAAAGATTGTTCTCCTCCTTTCTCTGGTTCAGAGCGATTACAGGGGACTTACCTGCCAGATCTTGACTGGATCGACCAACAAGAGTCATCGTATCCTTGAGCAAGGACCTTGCTCAGCTGCACCCTGAGAAGAGATGCCGTTGAACTTGCAAGCTTTGCGTTCGATCAATTGCGTGAAAGAGATGAACATTTGGTGGGAAGGTTAGCTGATACCTGCCACTGCCGATGAAGTCGTCGTAGGAGACAGTGTTACTATTCCAGACCGAGACGCTGATCTCGCGAAGACCTTCTATAAGAGACAGGGCCGTCTTCTCCTGGAAGCTGGGGTTCCTGCCACCATCTGCGGTCCATCATCAGCACCAAAGTTAAAAAGAGTTGGTCCACACATCAACCCAACGACATATCACCCAGGATTCACCTGTGCAGGTGCGAGTTCGGAACTTGGTGGTGGCGTATTCGAGGATTACATAGGGGTCCTGCCGCGATATCCACTCGGTGTCCTTCAACTTGTTGCATCCAACCACTGGGGAAGGTGCAAAAGTACCAGTCCAGAGGAGGAACAAAGCTGTAATGATCATTCAGCACAGAAGCAAGGGGATAAAACACTGGAGGCTAACCTGTGACCTCAAGAAGCTGGCCTTGGATCGACATGACGAGCGAGGGAGAGAAAGCAAGGAGGGCGAGTTGGTCGTGAGCTTCCTGCAGGAGTCCAGAAATAATGTCAGTGGTGATCGCCACGTGACAAACCGCGTGGTCTTCATGGAATCTTGAGCCGTTCTACGCGGTTGAGTTGGATGTCGTAATCCGCGGATAGGTGAGGTTTTGATCAGCACCCTACATCATATCATAATGCTGCGATGAACGGTCAAGATGGGAGGGAGAAAGGTCCGCAGTCCTTCGGTATCCGTAAGTGACGTAATAACGATGGAGGAAACGAGAGAGACCGAAGAGATCTCCGTCGCAATGCCCTTCGAAAGACTCCGTAGCAAGACGTTGACTTTTTGGCACGTTTGACGTTGACTATTCCGTTGACGTAAAATAAAATAAAATCCTATTTGTCTGCTTATAATTCTATCTTCATATTTTTATCTTTTTCCACAATTTTCTCCCTCTTCGAAATCATTAAATTTGAACCGATTGAATAATTCAAAACTTAGACCGATTCAAAATAAATAATATTAAATAAACAATGGAATTTACCAAATATTAATTACCTCGATGTTGACTTTTAAGTGCAAGTGGGGGACGAAGGATAAGGTTCGGTAGATTTAGAATTGGTTTCAAGTAACGTGGTTTTGAAGTCAACTCACATCACATGAGACAGATTTTTTTCGTGTATCATAGAACCATTCAAGTTGCAAGGCCGATTTGCTCCGTTGACCGGATCTGTTGTTGGAGTTCACTTGATCTATAAAATATATCATATCTAATACTTAATCTTAGAGTCTAAGGTAGAACTTTTCCTTCATGAACTAAGCGACTAGATTCGACTCATGATATTAATATCTTTACCTTCTTTGTTATAGTAGCATTATGCACTTATTCACATTTCTTGATATTAAGTAAAATTATTTAAAATCATCTAATTATTATGCTATTATATGGCTTCCATGCTGTCATGGTTTTTATGATGACAACTTCCATGCTGTCATCCTTCCTCGTCTTTATTTTTTATCTTTTATCTTCGTCTCATTTCTCATTTAGATATTAATAATATAGTTATATATATTATATTTAATTCTCTTATATATATATATATAAAAGATGAAGAAGGGTGAGAAGTAGTGATTGGACCGATAGATCAAGAGTTAATATTGATTTTATTAGATTTATCTAATTTTTTTTTTAAATAATTTTTATTCATTAGATTAAATGATATATGAGATGTTTTCACATAGATTCAAATATAAGATCTATCAATATGCAATAATATGCTAAGTAGTATAATGTTAATAATGTTAACGAAGACTCTCATCGCATCGATAGTACCTTCATCAATCTTACATTCACAAGTCAAAAAAAATATGTAAATGAAATAAAAGATTGTACTTAAAGAAGTTTGATTAATTGATATAAATATTATATATGATGTATTATGTTTTGGGAAGGTATAACAACTAGATTTACTAAAATTAGATGTAGAAACATTTAAGATACGTAAATATATTTGATAAAATAGATTTACCAAAATGTGCCCTTTTTTTTGTCTTTTTTATTTGTTCTCTTTAACGAAAGAGTATCCCCGTGTGGAGTCTAAAGAACCATGATTAGGTCATGATGATGGTGAATGCAAGTTTTCTTTTTTAATGATAAAAAGTGAAGGTGAATTAAGTGATTTAACAAAGTTTTACCAAACAAGTTATATCTTTGAAAAATATGTTGAATGATATATCAAAACCTAAATCAGAAATGGTACATTGGCATTAAATCAATATTTTTGATATAAAAATATATTGAACTGTATTTGAACCTATAATCTATGGTAAGTAAGAACATATTTATTTTAAAAGTACATTTTATTTTAAATATTTATTTTTGATAAAAACTAATATTCAACATGTCTTTATGGTTGAACTCAATTGTTTGAGTGATTAATGGTGTGTTCAGATATGCATTTCAAATATGCATTGAGGGCTCAATACATATTTTAAATGTAAATTGGTGCTCGATATATATATTTTTAATTATATATAACCTAGATATTGTATTTTAAATGCTCAAATACTGAAGCTAACTTAGAGTAACACTAGTGTTTTAATATTTGCATGATGCTAATATGATATTTTAAAAAATTTAAAGTACCTATTAGAAACTCCAACTCTATGATTTATTTATATATTTTATAAGGTAAATTTTTATTTATTTATTTTTATAAGTTATTTTATATTATTTATTTGTCACAAATATGGACCATATTTTTTTTTATAAAATCACATATAGTTATTTATTTATTTACTTATTAATTTAAATAAAAAATATTCACTTTGAATAGATATTAAAAATAATATAAGGGTAAATTTATCACATAATATTTAATATATTTTCTAAAATATAATTTTATCAAAAAACACCTATGTTACTGAATATTTAAAACATAATTTTTATCTATTATTTACCAAGGCATTCTATAATTACACCCACTTAAATTTTTTTAATATACATTAAAATATAAATATATTCCCAAATACAATATAAGATTCACTCTTTTCGTGGGTATTGATTGGAATTCGCTTGTGATGCTTTATATCGTACGCGTTTATTTCCTTCCGCCCTCTTTGACGATGTCTTAAGGCACCATTTGCATGTGAAAGAGCACTACTCAGTGAGATTCCATCTCCATGTATTGTCTTTTAAGATGATATGTCATGTCTTAGGTGCAAGTAATTAGTTTGTTTTAAAATAAAAAAGTTATTATAAATGCATAATATATTTTGGATAAATTCTAAAAAAGGTTTTAAATTTTTTTTTGATAAAGTATTTTTTTTGTTTATTTCCATATAGCGTTGTTTATTATTAAAAAATAATATTACCCGTGTCCTTCACCCGTCAATCGTCATCTCTTTTTCTCACCGTCATTTATTACTTTTCGCCTACCACATTCGTCCTCTTTTGATGCCCTCCACCGTTGCCTTTATTCACCTTCATTGTTATCACTTACACCCTCACTTTTATTATCTCTCATGATATCTTTGAGAAAGGTATTTGTTAAATCTCATATTTTGATGATGAAACCAATTGATAGTGTTTATGATTTGATATACATTTTGAGTGATGCAAGAAACTTCGATCAAGGAGAGACACTTGAAGCAAGAAGAATCATGTTGGGCTGGAGAAAAATGTCATAAGATTGGACGTCACACCGAAGGATCGATCGACGTATCGGCAAAAGGCTTCGGGCCATGGTTTCGGGCATCGGGCCAAGAAGAATGGATATTGCACCAAGGATATCGGAGTTGCATATGTTAACTGGCCGATTAGGCAATAGGCCACAAGAGATGACAATATGTCGAAGAATCAGACAAAGCATCGATGACCCAATGATATGCCGGACAATATGATTCAAAGCTTTGTAATAATCGTCTAAATCGAAGTAGGTTTTACGTGTGCAGGATTAACTATGATAGCAAGACATAAAGCAAAATGAAATCCCGGAATTGACCGAGAAGTCCAAGAACTTGCCAAAGAAGCTCGTCGAAAATCGTCAAGAAGATCGTTGTGAAATTCAGGGGCCTATCGAGAGTCTGCTGGAACATTGCTGAGAGATCATCGGAAGTTTACCGGAAGATCGCCGGAAGAAAACTAGACTTACGAACTTGTTTAACTTAGTATATGTCTTAGAATTCATAGTTAGCACTTAATTAAGATTGAAAATTGGCTCAACCCAATTAGGGGCCAGTTGAGCCATTGCCGAGAGATCGTCGGAAGTTCGCCGGAAGATCGCTGGAAGAAAACTAGACTTACGGACTTGTTTAGTTTAGTAAATGTCTTATAATTCATAGTTAGCATATAATTGAGATTGAAATTAGGCCAACCCAATTAGGGGCTAGTTGGGCCAATGTATGGATTGTGTTGGGTCCAATGAAAGACCTAAAGACCCAACAAGTGACACCATCGTGGCACAATCTCCAAGACTATGTCAACCGGTGGTACCGCCAGTCTGGGCGGTGATACCGCCCAGATACAATATCCGAGAGGCTATCAAGCGGTGGTACCGCCTAGTGTTAGGGTGTCAGGCGGTGGTATCGCCAGATTAGGCAGTGGTACCGCCCAGTGTCAGTGTCATACTAGCACTGGTGGTGGTACTACCCGTACCCCGAAGACCCGAGATGAGATATTTTTAGGCTCAAGTTGACTGTGCTTTCTCCTGACACGTGCTAGGCACATGCTCCACGTCGACTCCTCGATGATTACCAACTGTCACTTTGTAGTCAAGCTGGGAACATTCCCTACCATAATCAATGGACGAAGACGAGCACGATAAGATAAAGACGATGGACAATGACGAGAGATAGAGACGATCAGATGACGACTAATTGGGAGAAGATTAAGAGTAATCTCATTTAAAAAAAATAAGATACGTTCCGTGAAAAAAAAAAGAATAAGATTTTTTTAAAGAATTTACTCATATAATTTTAGAATATTTTTTCTATAATTATTTTAATAAAAAATAAATATTTAATGAGTCTTTGGTAACCACACATGAGTGCTAAAGACGCATGAGACTTCTTAGGACACGTCGGTTCGAACTTACTCGTGACGTTTTATGCTGTTGTTTTTTCTTCGTTCGGGAAAAGGAAAGAAATAAAACTCTCTAAGATGATCTGTCGCGACGTTGAACGCCAAACAATCAACACCGATCGAATGAATCAATCCTTTAAATTATAGCGACCGGCGTCCAAAGATCATCATCGTCGACTAACTCACCGATCCCTTCTTGCAATTAAGGGGAAGAGAAGCGTCCAAGGTCGCCTCAGTTTACAAGCCACCACCGCGCGCGACCAATTCGTCGTCTCCCTCCAAGCAATCACGAGCCGATGGCGACCTCCCACCGGCTGCTTCTTTCTTATATCCCCTCTCCGCCAACGGCGGCAGACCGCGTTCGTACATCTCGATCAGCATGAGATGCCGCTCCTCTCACTCGTCACCTACTACCTTCCTTCTCCATCCCTGTCACTGAACTATTAACGATAATTTAATTATCATCCAATAATGAAAACATTAAATATTATATAAGCGATTTTTTTAAAAAATATATCTATTTTTGATAAAAAAAAAAATTAATATATTTTTTATATGTTTGAAATTTTTTGAAATAATTTTTTTCAAGAAATTATCATATATATATATATAATTATTTTATTACGTATGATTCTCGGTGTAAATTTTAAGATAATATTTTTGATCAATTTAAGAAGATTATTTATAATAGTGATATAAAGCACAAGTTTGTAATTTTAAAGTTTTAAAATCTTTCATATTACTTCAATATTCGTTGAATAAACTCAAATTAATATTTCCGGTCATACTTATCATTAAATTATTTAAGATTAATATTTATTTAAAAAAAATATTTTCTTTCATTGTTTAGTCTTATGAGCTTCACTATTTTTTAAGGAAATTAATATCAAATTAAATTTTAATATAACTACAATTGTTTGGGTCAAGTAATTTAGGTAAAAAAATAAAAGAAAATAATGTAGCTCAAGTCAAGACTTACCATCTTCCCTCTCTTTAGTCATAGGAGAGAAGAAGAAGAAAGAGAGGAGATCAAAATTGGAAGCGCAAAGATGAAGCTCCCTTGGGGTCAGAACCATGCCACCAATCGCCGGTTCAACAGCTACCGCCCGTCCCCCCCTCTGCCGGAGGTCGCCGGCGTGGGCACCGCAACCGATGGCGCGTCGAGATCCCCTTCCACCATGCTGTGGTTCGTCCTCCACGGGCTCTGCTGCTTCGTCAGCCTCGTGCTCGGCTTCCGCTTCTCCCGCGTCGTCTTCCTTCTTCTCTTCTCCACCTCCACCCTCTACACCTCCGCCCCCTTCCTCCTCACCACCACCACCACTACTACCACCACCACCACCACCACCACGACCACCACCACTACCCGCACGGAGACCGTGACGATCTCACAGCTGCCCTCCGCCACGCCGGCCGCCCAGCTTCCGCTCCATAACCGGACTCACGGCCCCGTCGTGGTCGGCCGCCACGGGATCCGGATCCGGCCGTGGCCGCACCCCGAGCCTGCCGAGGTGCTGCTGGCGCACCAGATAATCGAGAGGGTCCAGCACGAGCAGCGGCTGCAGTACGGCTTCAAGAATCCCCGCCCGCTCATCGTCGTCACGCCCACCTACTCCCGGACCTTCCAGGCACTGCACCTCACCAGCCTCGCCCACTCCCTCATGCTCGTGCCCTACCCGCTCACTTGGATCGTCGTGGAGTCACCCGAGGCCTCGAATGAGACCGCCTCCATCCTTGCTGAGTCCCAGCTTAACTTCCTCCATATCCCATTCCTCGATTTGATCCCGGAGAGACTCTTGGAACGACATATCGTCGAAGCTCGGATGCGTCTTCACGCACTGAGGTTTGAGGATTTTCGTTGTTGTCTTTAGTTTCTTTCTTTGTGTGTAGTGGTTGGATCTTGATTGGGCATTATGGAACAGAGTGGTGAGGGATCGGAAGCTGGACGGGATTGTGGTGTTCGCCGATGATAGCAATGTGCACAGCATGGAGCTGTTCGACGAGGTTCAAAAGGTGAAGTGGATGGGTGCTCTCTCAGTTGGAATTCTAATGCATTCTGGAATGACTGAGACAATGGGTAATGACAAGAGAAAGGAGAAGTTTCAGATGCCCGTTCAAGGCCCGGCTTGTAACTCATCAGGGGACCTGATCGGCTGGCATACTCATAATTCTTTGCCATATGCACAGAATAGTGCAACTCCTATGAGCGAGATGCCAACAGTTCCGGGGAAGATGGAGTGGGGTGGTTTCGTGTTGAACTCGAGATTGCTGTGGAAAGAAGCTGAGGGAAAACCTGATTGGTTTCGTGATCTTGATGCTGTGGGTGACAGGGAAGAGATTGATAGCCCATTGGCCCTGTTAAAAGACAAGTCCTTCGTTGAGCCTCTTGGTGAGTGTGGCAAGAACGTCCTGTTATGGTGGCTCCATGTTGAAGCCTGCTTTGATAGCAAATTCCCACCGGGGTTAGTTTACAGTAACCTTTTATATTATAGAATTGTGCTTGGTGATTTAATTGGACTTCTGAATTCTTTTTGTCTCATTTAGGAATTGATACTGAATGTATTAGCTTTCTGTAACTTTCTGTTGACGTCTATCAAGCATTTCTCATTTAACTATCATAAGCTATTTGCATTGTGGAGTTAACAGCTCAAATTTATTAGATTTTTTCCCCCTGTGGTCTGCCATGTCTTGGTCTTGTAGAATTATGGCCTAAATTCCATGATTCCTAGAGAATTACCATTAGTACTACCTTATAAAACTTTGTCCAAGTCGCCCTATTGTTATGCTAAACTGTTCATTAGCCTTTAACAGTTTAACTAACTCTATCATATTCTCAATTTAGGTCTATCATCATGCCTTCTGATCTTTAAGGGGTAAGAAGTTGTCTATTGAAAAATTTGTTCTGGGTAGTCAAAATGTGTTTGAGGTAAATTTTTATCAATGTAATCATTGATTAGGTGTCTAACTACATATATGGAGGTTCTATTGATCAATACCATAACTTTCTGTGTTTTCAGATAATCTGCACATCCTCTAAACATAATAACTGCTGCACATCATCTAAACATACATAGTAATGGACCTAAAATTCCCTTGGATAATACCTCCGATATTTGTATATGATGCCAAAAGATCACCCCTAGATCTTTTTGTTTTTTTCAGTCGACATCACTCTTGATCTAGTCTCTCTATGTATTATGTTCACATTGCATCCATCTCATCCATTTGGAAGTTCCTTTGTAGTATTATGTTTGATCTCTGAAAATGATGAGTAAAAAGGTTATACGAGTGCAAAAGCCCAGTGTGAAAACTAGATAAGTTATTACTAAGGCTCTTAAATTATTTTATAGGAGACTGCATTTTCAAAAAAGAATTTTTATTACCAAGGCTCTTTCTACTCGTAAATTCACTTGCTCAGCTCTGGAAACTCCAAGCTACACATTATGAAGGAAATAATAAAAGAAGTTAGATGACTCCAAAACTAGCATGTCATTTAGAAGTGTAAACTGTAAACCCATTTTTCTCTCAAAGGAAGTAAATGGTATCATAGAGAAGGTTTGAGTAGAGGTGTGGGACTGAGGAATAGTAGACACTCACGGGCACCTTAACATGTTTTTGATAGAAAGAAATATCACCAAGAGATGAGGTGGTTTTCAAGGGGACTAAGATTTCTCTCTCCATTTTCGCTACAAAGTATGTATAGTTTTCTTTTACCTTATCATCTTTACTTTAGTTATTTCTCTCCCTTCCTTGTGTGTTTGTCCACCCAAACTCCTAGTAGGAGATGGGACCAATTTGATAATAATGGTCCTAGTTCAATTTGCACTTGGGCTTGGATTAGGTACCTGCCATCACAATTTCCTATCCTTGTAGCCTGGAAAGGTCTGATTGTGGAAATCAGGCAAGACAAGATAATATGTAACAATAAGTTTTAAGGGGGTCATCATAATTTCCAATCAGGCATCAATCACAAACTTAGCATGCAAGCAGTTCAAGAAGGACTAGATCATTTTTAGTGCACGGTTGCAATATCAAATTTCTGAAACCATAAATTTGACCTTGAAAGGGTCACCACTTATAAAGCCTAGGTGACTTGTAAGTTGGCTTCAAACAAGAAGCATCAATACTAAAAGTCACATATGTAATATGCGTTTAACTATACCGAAGACAAAATAAAAGACTTACCAGGAACCTATGGTCACCATGTATTACTAGTTCTCTTGAGGTCTAGTGATTGAATATTTATAGTTCAAGTTTCAAGGTTCATGAAGTTAGGATTGACTATGAGCTTTGGAATTTAGATGAATGCAATCAACCAACATATTATTCGATATTTTTTCTTTTTTTTTGTGAAAAATGGTTTAAGAATTCAAAAAAATATAAAATGAGAATTACAAGAAAAAGAAGAAATTGTGAAACTGATGAAAACAATAATTAAGATCATAACAACTCAACATAGACTTATCACATGCCATACATATCTTTATCCAGATTTTGTAATAGCACGTAGAATATGAGAAGAGGGAATCACACCTAATCCTATCACCAAAATAGATCCTAGTGTTACAACATGTACTACGGCCAACT
Source organism: Musa acuminata AAA Group (assembly GCF_036884655.1). Lineage (NCBI taxonomy): Eukaryota > Viridiplantae > Streptophyta > Magnoliopsida > Zingiberales > Musaceae > Musa > Musa acuminata. The sequence goes on along the minus strand of NC_088351.1, from coordinate 30,869,073 downwards.
AATCCTATTCCTCATGCATCATGAACCAAACTCGGTGTCACACTTCATACTCACCCATGTATGACAACCATAAATAGTTCACAATCAAGATAACCATGCAACCAATTGCACTAGGTGAAGTGACTAGTTGATTTTTAGCTTATATAGCTAAAGTTGCATTGCAGTTGGCTGATTGATCTCAATTCTTGGTTGATATAGATAAGTGAGTAATCAGATCAAGATCAACTAATCTTCTGTAAAGTGCAAACCTTATTTATTGTCGAATATAGATAGTACAAATGAAATTATTCTTTCTAAGCATTCTCTGGACGATCAATGTCTTAGCCCTTTTGTTTATTCACAAAGGTAATTGGGCATTGTTTAAATTGTTTAATATGGTCTAAAAGAGCCATGTTTTTCTAAAGGTCAATTATGATCCCAACACCAACATTCTCAAAGTTCTTCCCTTGGTATGTATTCATGATAACATGTCGATGTATGTCTCTCCAATTATTACTTGATCACTTGGAAAGATAGTTTCTTATGTATATTTAACACTTAATAAATTGATAGTGAAGTTGATTACCCGATTTGAAGTACTCTTTCGTTATTGTAATCTATGCCCCCTATAGAACAAAGATGCATTTAAAAGATATTGCCTGAAACCATAGAAAGCACTCATATGCTTTAGTTATCCATCGTCTTGTGCTACTAAGTTCCTGGCATGCCATGGCGTGGAGTTAAATTGACTAGCTCATACCTTAGCTAAAACATCTTCTGCCAACAAATACTATCATATTACCCACTTTGGCTATTCATTTGTGTGGAATGGTACCCACCAATGACTAAATTGTCAGCTGTTTGAAAATGCTCGAGAAGCATAACTGAGAACTTATTTAGAGTTTCTTATATCTGCTATTGATTTGTGAATTTACTCAAAGTATGTGCTTTTGCTGGAAATATGACAGCAGTATATCAATTCATGAAATGATTCATAGACGGATAAGCAGCTAAGCTCATTAATTTACTAAGAGCAGTAAAGTCAAACTCACAAGAAATGACAGGCCATATTTATTGACATATGATATTAATCTATAGACAAGAAATCTTATTAAGTAGATTTTTTACAGTTTTGATAGTTGTTTACACAAAGTCCTAGTTCGATATGGAGCCTAAGTTGAGTTTATTTACTCCTACAGAAAGATAGTGGCTATACTTTGACAACCGAATACCTAACTTTTCTTTATATAGGTTTATTCTTCTGTTTTCTGTTATTTTTAATTTTTATTGCCGTGGAATGAAGTTCTGAACATAGTCTAACTGATGAAACAAGTAATATGTAACACCAACTTTCATTTTCACTTGTCTATCTTGGTTTTCTATAATATATATGGATGATTTGTTGTTTAACTATTGTATCTAATGCAATTACCCATCAACTAAACCACTTTGTTTTATCATATGCTGCGTGATTTAGTGTCAACAGGAATCCTCTGGTATTCAACTCTCTTTGTCTTCGAGCTTAATTTGTTTTGTGTGCACTATAATCCAAGAAATTGGCATGTAACTTCATTAGTAATATGATTCTTTGATAGGCTTTAATTGTTGAATGTTCCAGTGACAAACAAGCCTTCTTGCATTGCAGATGGACTATAGAACCTGCTTTTGGAATGACTGATGTACCTGATGCACTTCCATCTGAAACGATGATTGCTAACAAAGATATGTTTGATATGAATTTTTTAAGAAAGACTGGGTCATCCAGGTCGAGGGATGATGCTGATGGTGAAAATAAGCATGAACAGCAAGTGGATACTGAAGCTCCTGGGATTTCCCAAGGCTAAGAAAAGTCATGCCTCCAAAATTTCCACAGAGTTTCGTCGTACTTTCTGAAGTTCGTTCAAGAAAAGTAGTTGTCCTATCTACTTCAAGAAAATTGCATTCCTAAATCAGGAAATGTTAATATTTATTTCATTTTTTTTCTGGAGCATTGCTGGATACATCTGAGTGTCAGCATTTTACACTGGATTTCCACTTCATCAGTTGAAGATACTATGCATTAGCATCCAGAAAGCTAAACCAAGTCGAAGTGGTCAAGAAATTGTCATGACGTGTGAAGGATGAGCCCAACATGGTGAGGAGATTAAACATAAGGTTTGATATAGGTCTATCTATCAAATTATGCTTGCATGCAGGTTGATCGCCCCATCATAACTGGCATGCTGATCTGATATAGTAAGGCCATGCTGCAAAATTCAGTTGATTCTTTGTAATGCTCATATTGGTTTAGATGGATTTGTTTATTGGAATTCGAGTATAATCCAATCAGATCAATCTTAAAAAGAAGTGTTGTATGTAATAGAAAATTTTATTTCATTTCATGTGCATAACATGTAGAATATTCATGGATGTGCATGTCACCTTTGTTCTGGACGTATGCGTATGCATTCAAACGCTGTTCATACTCATGCCACATATTTACATCTCAATTTCATTCCACGCAATCTTTCGATCATTTAGCTTTATTCCATGTTTATAACTAAATTGTTAAATATAAATTAAATAGTCTAATAAGAAAATGATGGACATCATACTTAACCTTTCACTGCCAATAACTCAAAAGCTTATCAACAATTTTTACGTTCTTTTTTTTTCTTTTTCTCTTAACAACAATCTCAGAAGACTTAACAGGAACATGAGAACTAGTTTGGGATTAACAAAGGATTAGAACGCTAAAGGAACTTGAAAATATGATTTTTCTCTTTTCAATTCAATCCCCACCAACAAAATTTAGAAGCTTTAATATGCTCTTTTCAAACAATGAAGGCCGGATATGGTAAGGCTCCGATATGAGGATGTTCATCTACCTGCTATTGTTTGATTCGGTGAGATTCTAGCACGTGGACTGCCTTCGTCGTTTGTTTCGTTTGGTGAGAGTCTCACACTAGGGCAGGCAGCCTCAATCGCCTGTTGCTTTCGAATCTGATCTCCTCGAACGCCGCCCTCTGCTGCTACGCGAGAACAGAAACGCCTTCCTTCTCGACACGGACTTGAGAGCTCCTCTTCACTATCTTCTTCACCAGCGCAAGGATTTGCGATCGGATTGCTGCCCATGGGTTCCGATTTCCAGGCTATTCCCATCATAGGTATGCATCCGTATCTCGCTGGTCTCCCCTCGTCTCCAGTTACTACTGGCTTGTTTCGGTCGAAGATCGTGGGTATTAAATGCTTGATGCTAGAATTTGTAGGCTCAATTAGAAGAATGTATCCTTGTTTTCGAGTTGTTCTCGCCAAGGTTCCACTAGTGCGCCGATTGTATGTTCTTTCAAAATCTGTTTGGGCTCTTAAATTAGGGGCTTTTGGAATGAAAATTATTGATGTTCTTTTTTAGGTTACTTGAGGTGATGTAAGCTTTTAGATAACATTTATGAAAAATTAAAGAATGTATCATTGTGAAAGATCCTATGTTCAAATCTTATCTGGTTCACGTATTAAAGATACAATGTGAAAGATCAATTCAAGTTCCTGTGTTGGGTTTGAGCTAGTTGTCACTCACAAGAGAGGGGATGTCAGCGATATCAGTCAATAGATCATAACTATTTCTTCTCCTAAACGTATGAGGGGCCTTTTTATACAATTTCTACCGATCATTTTAAATGCCCTAAAATGCATGTGCATCCAAAAACATGTTTCCAAAACAGGTGGGTCTGTCATGAGTTCGAAACATCTAAAACTTTCAGGCAGCAGTTTTAGTCTGTTGTGTTGGCGGGGCTACTTCTTCTGCTGTTACCCCTGAGGGGGCAAGGGGGGTAACTGTTTGGTCACCATTCCATACGGCTTAGATACTCATATACTCATGATTTTGCCCTCCATTCTGCAGCTATGACTGGTAATCCAGTCGACTTAATATTGTATCATTTATCAAACAATAAATCACCTTGATAGTATAAAGAGTTTATTGGTGTGTCAAATGAGTGAACCATCGGAAGTAGCTCAAGTGGTGGTGAAGAAAGCAAAGGTCTATTAATTTAGAGATATTATTAAAATGAGATGAATACAATGTTATAATAATCAGATAAATTATAATTAAAAGCTTGGAAATGGGAATTTGGTGGTGAACAAGTTCCTTAATCGATGTTGTGCATAAGAGCTCATTATCGAAAAGTTTTGTGTAGAATCTGTCATGGTATAAATTGAGTTGTTACATCAGTTACATTTGGTGTCTACAAACAGAACAGGGCTTATTCTATGTCTCTGATTGAAGTAACTGAGTAGTGGTTACTGCAGTTCTATGACTTCTAAACGAGGAATGAGTTTCACAATTCTTTTTAACAAGAATCCCAGGTTGATTCATAAGTTTAGGTAAAAAAATTGTTCAGCTGGGTGCAATATCAAGAATATGGTAAGGTGTATCTACATAACCCTACTTCCATTGTTACCTAACTGTACTAGGTGCAGAGGAGTCCATTCAAGGTATTGACGTAGTGCTGCAAATTTTCAGATTTGAATATATTATTTGTTCTCACACTCAGGCTGCAGGTTTTCTTCTTTCATTGTCTTTCTTTCTTTTGATTTTTTCTTAGATCATTGTCATTAATTGTGGCAAAGCACACCTACTCATAGTTATCTCAATGTGTCTTCAAAAAGAGATACAGTTCACATATTCTTTGACATCAAAGGCACTTAGTAGTCTTCTTTGATGTCCCATGTATAAACATTAGACAACTGGTGAGAGTAAGTAGTTAACGTTTTCTGGCTCAGAGATTAGTTACTGTCCATATTGAATTACCTTGAGAGAACCAAGTGACTTTGTGAGTAATATCTTTTTTCTTTGTTTGCCTAGCTGTAAGCAATATCTTAGTGATAATGTATATCCTTTCATATGTTCCCTTCTGGGAAAAAAATCTACTTAGAATTATGAATCAATAACTATAATTGATGATGTTTGTTACTCATACATTGATGCAAATATCTAATTCACCATCTAATTTAGTAAGATGATGAAGATGCTGCTTTAGATGCTCCATACGTGGCAAATCAATTTGGCTTCATTTAGGTAATTCTTCCATCATGATAAATAGGTGGAGACTTATTTTATCTGAGTTATAACATTAAGCAATATATGTGAGCTGTATCTTCAAGAAAAAAAATGTATCCTCTCATGTTTATTCTTTTGGAAATTGTCTGCTTGTATCTTAAACTGTATTGATAATATTTTATGATGCTTGTAGCCTTAGAACTTATGGCTCCATCTTGATCTTAGTGCATATTAAGTTCAATAAGATTACTGGAAATTGCTGTTAGCTGCTCCAATGGTAGTTATAGAATCGGGCATCATTCTGGTAGTTATTCACTAATGTTTAATTTGGGGTCTATTTCCTTTCAACTAGAAATAGATATACCAGGCTTATGTAATTGCATGAGTAGATTATGGATGAAAGATAGTTATCTGAGTTATAAATTTTAATACAAAACAGATGGATGACAATTATGAAAATCCTAACTTTATTCTGAAGAATGAGTTACTTTAGTATAGGTCATGATTCAAGAATAAATTAGATCTTCACAGTAGTTGGACAAAAGAAAGACCCGACATTGTAATGCTACCTATTTAGAATTTCCAGTAGATTAAGTTAAATTGATGCCAAATTCTGATGTTTAGACCTATTATGCTAAGTGAATTTTGTATTCTTTTAGTTCTCATTATTTACATTTTAAATTGTTTACCTTCTTATTTTACTGCTTCTTTTTCTTTAGATATCAGTGCTTTCTTGGAAAAGATTGATGATCCCAGGATGGGTGATGACAAAGAACTGCTAGAGGTCATTAGGCAATTGGATGATGCTTGCAAAGAAGCAGGGTTCTTCTATGTGGTAACTTCTCTTCATTCTGTTGCAGCACTTTGCTAATGTTGAAAACAGCTTGTTGTTAAATATTATCTGTATATATGGTATTGTATCTAGACTCTAGAGTGTGCAGATTTTATGTATTATCAGTAACTTGGTTAAAGAAAAGTTTATGCTGTATGTTATCTGTCTGCTATATGCTTCTTTATCTTCAATATAAAGCTCTTTCCCTTCTTCCATCCTTAATCTCCATATTCCTTTCTCTCAATGGTGTTATTTTCTGCACAACTGTGTCTACTTTTTAATGGATCTGAGATCTGGCCTATTGCATAGTTTTCTATCTAATCTATCTTCTATTTCAGTTGCAACAGATAAAGATCCAAACTAATGTCTTATGTCATAAGTCTCATTCTCGACTTGATTACTTCTAATTCTAGATTAGCATGTTTTAGTTTCTTCCTCTTTTTAATTTTACTTTCTACATCATTTTGATATAGTATTCTTCAGAATAACTTGAAATCTGTATTTGCTGATTGGTTTATACAACAACAACGACAAGCCATAATATCCCAACATTTTTGTGGTCAGCTTGCTGATTGATTTCTTCATATTTAAATTTGTTGCAAATTTAACTGAAATCTGGATTTTTTATGGCTATTTGCTGTATCTACAATAATTCTTCCTTTTTTTTCCATTAAAAAAATAGTTGAGTTGTAATATCCCTTGAACATAGCCATCCTTTTGCAGTAGGATTAATGAAGAAAACTTCCAAAAGTCATCAAGAATCCATTTGCAAAGGAGACCAAGATAAGTCTTAAAATCATGAGAAAGAATTCCCCTTTCTATGTTTCATACCAAGATGATAATGTTTAACACGATGAACAAAAAAATGGACCATTAATATTGATATTTAAAATTGAGTGTAAACAAAAATATGGATTTATAATGTAAATAATTATATGTAATTATGATTTATGTACTAGTATGTTTGCAAAAGCATAAGAAACAGATCCAAACATAAAGTCATTATTTTCTAAAGTTGTCAAGCCAAACTATATTTCCTAATATTCAAACCTAACCAAACTACACTTTTGTGTATTTGTTGGTTTGGTTTGATAATTCAAATCAAATACTGAACACCTCTGGACAAATTAGAAATGCTGGGAAAGTTAGGAAGTTTGATGGGGTATTAGTGAGTTGCTTATTAGCAAGATTTATGACATTGTTATGCAGTTCATGGATAGATATGTAGATATATAGTAGCATTGGAAAAGAACAATCTCGAGTATCAAGTCACCAAGTTTCAAGACATCTTGTTCCTAGCCAAAGCTATCATTTTTTGGCAACTCTCCTTTAAATACATAACTTGTGAGATCTTAGTTTTGCTTAATGAAGCTGAATAAGATGCTTCTAACCTTGCAGGAATTACCCATATTACTAATTTCCTTATGCTACTAAATTTCATCAAATTTATAAACTTTCAATTTAATATTGCACATTTATATTGTTTTAATTCCAGAGAAACAAGGTTTATTCCTGTTTGCATTCTTTGTAGTCCCAACTTTCTTTAAATTTGTGTTTAAGCTTAATCTTGACCTTGCTTTAACGTCAAGAATTCTGACTAGCCTCCCAGAAACACTTAAAAGACACTGAACAATCCTGTGTAACTGAAGATATTAAATCAGGTTTATTTGTAGCAAGGATTTTAATTTCGAATAATACTGCCCGTACTGGGCGGTACATACCGGTCCGCTAGCAGATCGATACGCGGACCGCTCGCTACCGGGTAGTACCGTCGATTGGGGTTATTTCACCCTGTTACTGCCCGAAATCGATCGGTGATGATCGATTTCGACCATCGTCGCCCGCTACCAGTCAGTATTAGCCGAGGGAGGGAGAAGAAAAGGGAGAACTTGGAGATCTGGCGCTGTTCTCCCTTGACGATCTTGATCCGTCGTTGCCCTCCCTCGCTAGACACCGTAAATGAGATGTCGCCTGCTCCTCCTTTGAGGCGACGAGGCCTCGGTGTCGTCGGCGACTTCTCCTCATCCACGTAGGGAGAAGAAGCGCGTTGCCGAGGCTTCGTGGGGAGAAGAAACGAGGCGACGTCGGCCTTTTTCTTTTTTAAAAAACTTATATATATATATATATATATATATATATATATATATATATATATATATGTCGAGCGGTACGCTCTGGCATACTGCTCGATACTTCGGTACGGTACAAAATTACAAACCTTGATTTGTAGAAGGGAATATCTTGCTTTTTTTTGTAGAAGTAAAGAGGCTAACTAATGAGAAAATTTTCTTTCACTATAAATGAAAAAAGAGACTCAACAATTTGAGTTTTGGCATAACAGTTCATCAAATTTCTTCTTTTATTTGTTATAAGGTGCTCCGGCACATGAGGCTCCCAATGCTGGGTCTAGGAAGGGTCATATGCCGCCTTAGCCTTATAAGCAAGAGGCAAATTCTATGATTTGACGTCTTTACTTTTACTTTTAACAACTTTTTGTTATTGAATTTTACAGCTGATGCAGCAGTGCCTTTAAACTAATGAGCCATTTTTTAGTGCATTCTAATCTTATTTCAATTCTAGTAGCGCCTGTGTTAAGCTCCAAGAGAACTTGTCATCAAAGTGAGATTTGAGCTTTTACAACTTGATATCATTAATTATGTACAGAAAGGTCATGGTATTCCTGATTCACTGGTTAAAGAAGTAAAGGATGCAACAAGCAAATTCTTTAACCTTCCAAATGAGGAAAAGGTAAAGATTAAGATGACACCAGCAAGTGGATACAGGTCATACATTATTCTCTCTTGGTTATTGCAACTTGCACTTAGTGTTTTTGCAAGTTCAATCAATTCACATTGTTTATTTACTTATAATCAGAGGTTACCAAGAAGTCGCAGAAAATATAACTCTAGGGAAGCCTGACATGCATGAAGCAATTGATGTAAGTTTTATATTACCCACTCATAGTAATCAGTATGTATCTATTTTATGCTTAGCTGAACATTACTATTTGTCATTCAAAGAGGGCTTTGCTGACCTCGTTAAACCTGTGCTTTTCAGTGTTATAGGGAAATGGAAGCTGGGAAATATGGAGCCCTTGGTCAACTTTTAGAGGGTTCTAATTTGTGGTACTTACTACTTAGAGTCTTAGACTCCTTTGTTTTTTGTAAGTTTCATTTTTTTTGTGTATAGTTCACATTATTTTTTGCTCTTGGTCTAGCTAGGAAAGTTCCTCTATTTATAATTTAGTGGTAGGAAATTGCAATATTATTGTTCCTAGAAAAGGGTACAGCAAACCAAGTGGAGTCTGGGGGGTCACATTGGTGACTTTTTTGTACTCCATGTATCATGTCGTTTGGTCAATACACTTCTTGTGCCACCTAGCACAGGCCAAAAACGTGTTTGAATACCATTTTTCCTTTTTTGTGGTGTGGGGTTTCGGGGGGATGAGGGAGTGGAGGTGGAACGGCTGGGGTTGCAGGGCTACATGTCATTCTGGTGGAATGCCTCTTGCACCATCAAATACATACCAAAAATTTGTACAGCCATGTGCTAGTATGATAAGCATGGTAATCCTTGCATAAAATGTTCCATTCTACAAAGTTCTTGGTGGTAATGGAATTTTGATGTGACATTAGTAATATAGGAACTAATAAATACTGAATTTCAATGTGAATAAATTTCAAGTGCAAAGATCATAATTGTCGATGTAAATTTTAAAGATGTGTTGGTGTATGTTATGCATTTTTGACACTAATTTCCTATTTGAAGTTAGAACTATTCACTATGTTCATATGATCGAGTTGTACTATATGGAAAAAGGAACTAAAAACTTTGGGTTATGGTTTATGAAATTTCCTATCAAGTATGGTCTAAATGTTCAGTCTTGCAATTGTATACTGACCGATATTTAGTAGTTCGGTAGCTGATCTGTGTGTAGACCCAAGGATTGAAATATTGTACCGTATCGAAGTTTCGAAATATTGTACAGTTCTCTCAGTATGGTACGGTACTGTATACCGAGCGGTATATCGCTCAGTATATCATTCAGTATATATATATATATATATATATATATATATATATATAATTTATAAATAAAAAAAATATCACTTGGTAGCTAGCGGTTCACGTACCGGTTTACTGTCGGACTAGTACGTACCACCCGAAATTGTATACCTTGTGTAGACCGACAATTACAATTGTTCCTCAGTGTTACACCGAGTTGCATTAAGGATTTGGAACTACATTAAGAAGACATGGCATATACGCTTTTAGTTTTTCACTTGTCTATTGATTTACAAGTGGTTTAAGTTTTCAAATTTTAATTATATATTTAAGTACATATATCATGTGTCCTATTTAGTATTTTTCCATGATTTTTATGCATTTTTTTATATATGGTTTGCACTAGATCTTAAAAACCTATTTTGATTATTATTGAACAAAAAATTATAAAGAACAAGATATTTATTAGTTTTGATAGGTCTGAGACCTGTCCAAATGCTACTAACCAGTCCAGCTCATTCCAACAGTACCTTCCACATGTAATGAATCATTGTCTCCTCCAGAATTTCAGAGCTTTCCAAGACTTAGGCTTGGAATGTATAAAACCTTAAGAAAATATTATCCTTAAATATTTATTACACAAAAAAATTTTTATAACAACAAGGCTGTTTGGCAATATGACAAGAGTTGACCCAACCCATATGATCGATCGGTTCGACTCAGAGATATTGATGACTTCAATAATGGACGAGCCGCATCCTCTTGGCTGACTCGTTTGAACTCACAAATATGGATGACTTCAGTAACTTGATGAGCCTTGACTCACATGAATGCCCTGTTCGATGCATATGTCGACTAATTTGACAACATGACAAGCCTTGACTCACACAGCTGACCGGTTTGACTCGTAAATATCATCGACTTCAGTAGAATGATGAGCCTTGATTCACATTGCTGATCGGTTCAACTTGCGGATATCGATGGCTTCAGCAGCCTGATGAGTCTTGACTTGCACGGCTGGTCGATTTGACTTGCAGTATAATATTTTTCCTTGATTCAAATATGGGAAATAGGCTAGTTTCTTAAAAAAAAATTGGAGAACACGGGAACAACAGCAATTGCAATTTAGGGAATGTGTGTAGCAGTAAACAATATTTTGCAGCTTGATTGATTCGATTCGAGGACTCGATTGGCTATAATTGGAAAATGATAGTAAGTTATTCCTCACCATAAATAGATCTGTGAACCATTAACTATTATTTGAATATGATCCCTACCAAAACCTATTATTGTTGTTCATTCACATACATGCGCTACTATGGAACAGTGTAGAAGACTAGAAGTTAGGACTTTTCTTTTTAATGGTGGATTTATTACAAGAGAGTCATTGTCTAAATTATGAAAATAAAGATATGTTTACGTTATCTTTTCCATTTTTCTTATTACAGGCCAGATTATCCTTCAAATTTCAAAGTGGTGATGGAAGAGTATATTTGTCTGCTTACAGGTCTATTTTCAATTGTTAATTTCCTTTTCTTCCCTGATTCACCACAAGCTATTATTTGCCATACTACTGAATAATTCATTAACTGCAGATCTTTCAAGAAAGATTATGCGTGGAATTGCTTTAGCACTGGGTGGACCACCAGATGCATTTGAAGGTGATCGAGCAGGTGATTCTTTTTGGGTAATGCGATTAATTGGATATCCAGTTTTGTCTGATATCCCAGAGTTGCAACGCACTGAGACAGGATGGTACTGCAGTTATGTTATTCAACTGCCTTTTTGGTTGTTATTCAAATTTAAATTTGTTGATTGTAAATTCTTATGTTTTTTCTTTTTTCCTTTTCCCTGCACATCTATTATACGCAAATGCAGTGGAGCACACACGGATTACGGTAAGATGATTTCTGATAAAGGATACATCACAATAGTCATGCCATATTTTGTTGTATAAATTGTCTTTATGCTCTAGCTATTCTATCCTGGAATTACTGTTACATTGGCATTCTTTTTCATGTAAAGATTTTATTGATTATATTTATACATTATCAACTGGTTCTTCACTTGTAGGCCTTCTGACTTTGGTTAACCAAGATGATGAAATAGATGCTCTTCAGGTACTAATTTATTATGTACCACAAATTTTTGTATATTGTAAAATTGATTTCTTCAGTTGCGATAATGATAATCATTGTGGTTAATCCAAAGGAAGCTACTAGACTTAGGATTTGATGAGACATCAATTTATCCAAATCTTTGGCCTCATAAAGCCAATCACCATGGGACCACTAGTTACAGTATTTAAAGGAAAAGTTTAACTTAGATCCCACTAGTGACCAATAGGATTTGGCAAAGGAATAATAAAAAATAAGGGTCGAATGGAAATTGTAAAGAGGTTACAGATGGAACAAGTTGGGTTTAAGACTACACAAATATAGAGATCCAGTCTGAAGTAGTTAATCTATTTCACAAAAGCTTCCACAGAATAATGTTTTACTCTAGGAGAAATCACTAGATTCCACATAACCTTCCATCCAATCCCAACCTTCTCTAAATAATCCTCTCATGTCCTCTTTTACTATTATCATTAATTCACTCAAAACTTCAACAACATCAAAGCAAGCACCTAGGATTTAGAATGGTCATCTTGGGATCCATGCATCAGCCTCTTCTTCCTTCTCTAATGTTGTTATCGCCTTCTCTTAAAGCAGTAAAACCATATTTTTGTTACTAACCCTTGCAAAGTATTTCCAAAATGATAAATTTAGGATCTTATTTAAGGTTGAATTTGTGATTGTGGTGCCTGGACATATGTGATGGGAAATGATCTAGCTTTAACTCTGTAACAACCACTTGGTTCACCCAAGATGACTCCCATCCTTCTCCACTTTGAAATGCCATCCACTCAAAGTTCTAACTGCACCTATTAGTGCTTTTTTCAAATATCCTACAACAAAGATGGAATAGGACGTCTTTCATATTACACTTTTGTTTCTGTGAGCTTATGGCTCAAATACTCGTAGTATAGGCATGTGCCATGTTTGTCAACAAAAGAACCAGCAATAGCATCACTAAATGCCCAAAGTGCAAACTAAGATACTACCTAAGACCAAGTTGGTAACAAGATCAACAACTAGACTTAAATCAACCATTTTAACAATCACATGTAGCAAGAGATTATGATGTCTTTTAAAGAGAAAGAATCTACATCCCATAGGAAATGGCTGCTTGCTAGAATATTTATTAATGTAACAGACTTATTGTGAGAGTCAGCATTCATGTATAAAGAGCACAAGTAGCATCGCTGTTGATTCCATATGCTCAAAGTGTCGATGGCTTCCTGCTCTATGTACAATTGAATGGCATATCCCGACATAAGAACCATGGACTCATCTTTTGTGATGGACACAATTTCATATGTGCCTTGATGCATATATTTCTATATTGGAGTATGATTGCACCGGTATATATGTTTTGCATCATATATATTATCCATCAAACAAAAACGTAAACAATTTGGGGTCTGCTCTCTACAAATTGTGTGACCTCCTATGTCCAAGGGAGTTGATCAGTTTTTGTGAATGTTCTTGCGTCTTTGTTAGGTATTGCCATGAATCCACATTTTAAGTCCACAATGCTTGTTCATTAATATTTTGAAACATGTAACCTTTTGTGATTCGCACTGTAAGTTCTGACCTCCTCCCAATTGAAGAGCTGAGTGACAAAATGACCCTCAATGAACAAGGAGATCATGATGGAGAATTTGAGGCTTATCCTCACCAGCTAACAAAGTATTGGGGAGAGAATAAATATAATCTGACTTATTTATTTAATCTTGTAGTTATCTTTTTGAAGAGTATTGGTTATAGTTGGCACCTTCTAATGCAGGTTAGAAACAGATCTGGTGAATGGATCTCTGCACCTCCCATTCCTGGTACCTTTGTATGTAACATCGGAGACATGCTAAAGGTTATGATATTCTCTGTGCTTCTAGATTGTTGCTCAATTCCAATAAAGTTAATGACTAACAAGTCACAGCTTTTACGGATATTAGATTTGGTCTAACGGATTGTACGAGTCAACTCTTCATAGAGTAATCAACAACTCGCCAAAGTATCGTGTTTCTGTTGCCTTCTTTTATGAGGTATGCCCATCTGATCTTCTTAGTTACATTTCTTCCCCTCTTAACTTCTGTGTTACTTGTACAGCCAAATTTTGATGCAGCTGTGGAGCCATTTGACTTTTGTATGCAAAAGACGGGGGGTACTCCGAAGTTTGGGAAGGTTGTTTATGGAGAACATTTAGTTGGCAAGGTTGGAAGAAACTTTAGATACTGACACTGATATTGGTGTTCCTTTATATGTTCATTTCAACGTCACTGTAAGTCGTCTCATTTGATCCTAATGGTTTATTTTGCTAAACAAATTTCTTCTTTGCACATGCATCAATGTTTGACCATGATATGGAAATTATTCAACTAGACTTGTTTTGTTTCAGGCTGAAAATCTGCATTCAGCTGTTCTAATGACCTCGTGGATCAGATGAGAAATGCAAGAGAGCTTGATGCTAAATCTTTGAGATATTTGTGCGATTGACACTTAGAATGTTGAATATTAATTTCTGTGCTTTCAAGAACAGAAGTTGTTTGGATCTGTTCTCAAGCTTTATGTTTATTTATGACTTGACCTATAAAATTTGTACCATGATTTTCAAGAATAATTATAGATAATTCTCTATAGTTAACTATGATTAGTATCTCGGTCCTCACATTTTAAAAAATAATATTGGGGTCCACGAATGTGAAATATTTAATTTTAATTCTTCTTACGTTAATTTTTTTGATGAAAAAAATCGTATGTCGTGTGTCAAAAGGACACGATTGAGGAAGATAAAAATATAGTTTTATTTTAAATTATTATATATATATAATTATTATCGTTCTTTCTTCTCTTTTTAACACTCGACCTGTGCTCTCAATTGTTGTTGCTCCTGCATCGCTTGTCATTGTTGTACTGAACTAGCTCGTCTTGCACCTACTAGCTCTCCTACATTGTTGGTCGTGGTTGCATCAGACTTGCTTGACTATCGTCGCTCCTGTATTCCGTATTCCAATTGCTCCTATATTCCAATTGCAAAGTTTGGCTGAGATCGACAAGCCATGATGTTTGATTTCAAAACTCTCTAGCTCATTTTTTTACTTCCATTCACATGCAAGAAGTGGTGGGCGGTGTAGGTGCGACGACGGCTGAGTAGGAGCAATCATGGTCGAGTGGGTTTAGTGCAATGACGACGAACGGTGCAGGAGAGGCGATGGTCGAGAGCATAGGTTGAGCAGCAACGATCGAGATCGTATGGTAATAAGGAAGAGAAAGAACGATTATGATATTTTAAAGAATATATATTTAATAATTAAAAATATATAATAATATTTTTATCCTCCTCATTCGTGCCCTTTTTGCACATAATAAGATGTACGATTTTTTTCGTCAAAAAAATTAACTACGTAAAAAAAAATTATTTTTTAAAAATATAGGAACGTGTTACTTTTTAAAATATAAGAATCGAGATACTAATCATACTAAATTATATGAGGTTATATATGTAATTATCTTGGTTTCCATCTAAAACCTTTCCCTTTGCCATGAATTGGGACAACAAATTGGAGCATCAAATTGCCCAATTCAACTCAAGCTTAGATTTCCCTCCCTATTGAAAAATCTGGATCAGATCATCAGGAAGATACAAACTATCATCTTCCTTAAACTTTAGACTTCATAGGTCTAATCAGGATGATACAAACTATCATCTCTCCTCTTCCAAAGCTGATACAGTTAGAACCTAACTGCAACTCTAATAAGAAACTAAACTAACTGTCGATTACCTGCAACTCTAACTTCTTATTGTGCCGAACCGAACTCTTGGTTGGTCATATAACCCTTTCTATATTAACTATCAGCTTCAACTCACCCAAGTCAGGTCACATCTTAACCCACACCCAACTTGGACTTGTCAAGCTTATCTAAAAATATTATTTTACCTGTTAGGACTTCAATTTTGGCTTACTCTTATAAGGAAGAGTCGCTTTACAACCATGTCATTAATACTTTAAGGAGATTGCTATAGGTAATCATTTTTTATTATTTATAATATCATGTTAGTAATTTTTAATATTTTTAAAATACTTTTCTTCTTCATCTTCTATTTGTAAAATACCCCTCTCCTCTTACT
The DNA here is from genome assembly GCF_036884655.1 of Musa acuminata AAA Group. NCBI lineage: Eukaryota > Viridiplantae > Streptophyta > Magnoliopsida > Zingiberales > Musaceae > Musa > Musa acuminata. The sequence goes on along the minus strand of NC_088351.1, from coordinate 30,852,988 downwards.
CCTTTTCTGTTTTTTTTTTTAAAGCTCGGGAAAGGCATGCCCATGTCGAGGGAAGTACGATCGAGGAATTGAGACATGAGATTGATGAAATTGGGAGAAGGCCTATCCATATCACTCTTTCGGGGATCTCGTCTAACCTCGCAACATTCCTCTTTCTATATGGTGAGAGAGCGACACGCAAAGTGATGAGCATAGTAGGGAGCGACCAATGATGTTAAAGGAGTTATGGGAAAAAAAAAAATAAGATTGATAATCGAGGGATTATAAATAGTAAAATTATATTTTATTATTTTTTAGGGGTTGTCAATAGCAAAAGGATTGCTAATTGTAAAAAGGAATTTCATATAACAAGCTTTTAATTTAAGGATAGTATCAATCATAAAATATCATGCTGGATGAGCTCAAACTAGACCACACTTAACCCCACTCACACGTAACGTATCACTCAAGATATAAATATTTAAAGCATATGATATTTCCTAACTCGACAAGTATCTTCTCATGCTTGTTACATCTATATGAGACAAGCATTTGGAACATTAGATGCACTATGAACTAGTAAAATATTTTTTTTTTTACGAATATTACATCCATCTCACACATTAGTACGATAGTAGTCAATGAACCGTAAATAAGTACACATCTTTCTTTTACGTGTCATGCATCTATCAATCTATCTTATTATACGTAAGCATCCAAGATATATGATTCACGAGAAAGACATTTTACATCACCTTATACATCTATCCAAGGCATCGACATCAAAGTGCATGATGCATCTTAACCAAGCAAATAATATGTTTTTCAAAGATGCATTCTCTCAAAATATAAACATTAAAATATACAATGAACCATGACATGATAAGATATGTCTTTACACACACGATGCATCTACCTAGGAGGACATAGGTATCAAAGTACTTGAAATGACTATACTAGGTACAACATCTTTCTACATATGATGCAATGTGCACTAGACATAAACACAATGTTTGATAATATGAGCAAAGCATCAGCTATACCTAATGCATCCATCTCATATAAAGACATCTAAAGCAACCTTTAACCTTTCTAAATATAGATAATAGTTGTCGAGTTTCTAATTCTTTATAGTTAATTGAGCTTCAACACATAGAGCTTAATCAAATTAGATATGATATAATTTCACATCCAAATAAGTCATCTCATTTCATGGCTTGATAAAACTTCCCTAGGCGGATATGTTCTTTAATCAAGCTTCATCTTCATTTGAGCTTAACCGTCAATCTTCTAAATCTCATTTTATCCTAAAATAAACTCTTTCTAAATTTAAAAAATTAAATTAGATTCGATAAACTTATCATCTCAAGTCGATGATCAAAATCGACACTACTAAATTAATTTAAACTAGGCTGAAAGAAAGTATATCAAAAGTACTTATCCTTTATCCTTTATGAAAAAAAATCCAATTAAAAGTTTAAAATAGTAAAAAAAAAGAGTCAAAGATTAATCCCCTAGTCAAATGATCACCCTATCATCATTGAGTAAAAGCAACAAGTCAAACGAAATAATGACAACAGCAGTCAGTAATAGTTGTGCAATCTTTGTGACGATAGCTAATCATAGTCGTCCCGCCTATTGTTCGTGCGCTTGAAATCCAACGGATGATATGGATCCATCATGCTTTAAGATATGCGCAGGAATTAGCACAAGCACCGACGGCCTGCAGGACTCCTGTCCCCTGTCTCGGGCTTGTTAGAAGTTTGACGTCGTTTCATGCTGGCGGAAGCCAACCGGATTCTGAATCCGGATCCGAAAAAGTCTAGGCCCACTTGCCCTGGGAAGCCATCTCAGGTCGGGTCGGGTCCGGATGTGCGTCGGCCCTCGGTATAAGAAAAATAACGATGCTATTCGGATCCGAGTCGGGTTGGGGCAAAGAAAACAGACGCCAAGGAACCTCACTCGCCCTCGCAAGTCATTCGGATTCAGGTCCGAATACGGATTCGGATTGAGATTGGGGTTAAAGGAACAGCTCTGCTTGTCCCTGACTCCGCCCTTCCACCCTCGGTTTCCTCTGTAGCCCTTCTGTTCCCTTGCCACCGCCGACGATCCCGACGTGGTCGAGTCCTTCGAATAACAGTACGACCTCCGGGACTCGGCCGACGCCTCCTCTCACAGCCTCTTATTTGCTTCCTAATCTCCTGTTTCCTTCTGACGGCAATGCCCACCTAGTCCAGAAGAAAAGAAGAATAGGGCGAAGAAGAGCAGGAGATAGAGGTGGAGGAGATGGGGCGTTCTGAGCCATGCGTTCTATTTGCCCAATCGTTCGTTCATTCTCAACTTGATGAATATGTTGATGAGGTTAGTGTCTCTCTTTTCTGTTTTCCCTTTTGCCATCTCTCTAGACTTTGGGTTTTTGTCGATTTCGGTTTCAACTTTATGAGTATACTGAACGTTGTTCGAAGTGACGCTTTTGTCCAATATCTAATTAATCTCAAAGCTTTCAACCTTTTTGAGGCTCTAATTGCTTTATGTTACTCTTTTGTGTATTTGTATTTCCAATCCTTAGGAAGGTCTTTGCTGCATTCAAATAAGGCTAAAATGTGACTGTTTTTTTTTATAAATATTTCTGAATCATCGGGGAAGGTGTTTATCGTACAAAAAATGGATAAATAGTTGAAACAATTCATGACTTCGGAAGATGTTTGATTAAATTCTCGTTGTTATAATTTAGACTTTTGGTGTAAACCTAACATTGAAAAGATTTTTCCAGCACTACTTGAGACACGTTGGGATATTTGCATGTACTTTGAGAAACACGTATGCATTCCTTTATACAGTAGATTTTCGTTATCTAAATACCTAAAACATTGTTGCTTTTCATTCTCTTGGAAATTTTGACTTACTGAATATCAGGTTTCATGACATGTTAAATTGTCTTTATGCAGGTCCTCTTTGCAGAACCTGTTATCATTACTGCTTGTGAGTTTCTCGAGCAGAATGCATCTCCATCTGCACCAAATGTACCACTACTTGGGTAAAAATTTGCTAGTTCTGTTGACGTATATTTTGCTGCATGCATAAAGAAAATTATTTTGATTCATCTGATCTCATTCAAAAATATCGGCGATGGCTTGTGGGCAGCTGGTGATGCAAAGGACAGTAATTGAAGACCTTAAATATTATAAAAAGGAACTGAATCGGGTTGACAGAGTGAATAATCCCTGGTTTGCTTGTTGATTCAAGCCCTGGACCAGTAAATACTGTCCAATACATGCTAATCAAATTTTCTTGAAATCATGACCATGCCAGCCTTGTGGTATCACCCTGGTTTTGCAAACAGCAACCTCCCTAATGGAGGACCATTACTTTTAAAAATGTGATCGGTCTAGCATATATAGATTTTTAGTATCTTATCTTTATTACTTGTCATATGCAATAAGCTGTATAGCTCTGTTGAGATGTTGATTTATTGTGAATGCCTCATCTAGGTTTAGCATATTTTGAAGTGGTTCAATAATCAAGGCAGTGACAGAGTTGGTTTAGTGCGATTAAAGAAGCATGGATGGGAACTTGATCAATGTTCGAAAAAGTTGCTTTGCTATGCAGGAACTTAAAGTATTTTTATAGTGCATGTGTGGTATATGGGTGCATATGTAGGTTCATGTGCAATAGATAATAAAATATTTTAGTGTCATATCAAGTATAAGTAATCTCAGTAAGTGATAGTGATAGTTATAAGATACATGCAAGGTGTCTCTGATGAATACTGTATTGAGTTGATCATGTTGAAGTTGTATTTTAGTATGAATAATGTTCCCGGAGAGGAAACAAAAACCACAACTGATGCAATAGTGGGTAAATTGGTTGCTTAGTCTGGTGCTTCATTTGTTGGATTTTGTTTGGTACTCTAGCATCATGTTTTTTGTGTATGCATGTATGTTTGGTGGCCACAAATTATAGTATCTCTCATTTGACCTCCCATACTTAAGGATTACATTTCATGAAAGTGTGATTCTGGGATTTCCACCTAGTGACCATTTCTCTTGTTCTATTACTTAAGGATTTGTTTCTCACCCCAGCTTTGGATTTTAAGCTGTGTTTCATACGTAGCTAGTTCTAGACTGAACCAGCTTAGTCTCAATATTTGTGGAGGTAAGATTGTCTTTTAATATATGGTCACGGTTACTCGTGTTTATTGGTTAGTTTTTTCTCTTCTCATGTTCTCTTTTGTTCTCTTTGCTTGTGCAGCAAGCTCGCTCATTTGCTCATTTCAAGTTTGTATTGGTTAAATTTATTTTATTAGCTAGGAAGATTTACTAATGGAACTTGATGTATGACAACACACTAATGTAGCATGTCTAATGGGGTGAGTTAGAAGCCATAGGTTCTCTCTTGTTTTTAGATCAAGCATATTATGCTACAGTGTCTAATGTTGTCTTTTCCTTAAATAAAGTGGCAGCTGGTAGAATCAAGAATTGAAATATCGTACTGTACCGGTGTTTTGAGCTTGGCTCGGTATGTTACGGTGCCATGTACCGAGTGGTACGCCAGGGTGTACCGAGTGATATACCTAATTTAGGTGTAAAATATTCTGAATTAATCAATAGTATCTAATTAGATACTTAATTTAGGTACACCTAATTTAGGTGTACCGAGTGGTACACCTATTAGATACTTAATAGTATCTAATTTCGAATTAATCATAACATTAAATATCTTAATTACTCTTTAATTAAAGAAAGAGAATACATATCTTTTGATTAGAAAGTTCTTCCTCTTAATCTTCCGAAATTAGCTTTGATTCAATTCACAAATCGTTGTTTTGTAGAGTTTAGGAGAGCACAAATGTGAGAAAAAAAAGAGTTTGAGATAATTTAAGAGAGTATGAGAATGAAATGGAGTGAAATAGGGGAGAAAAAGGGTTTAAAAACATATGAGAAAGGGCTCCAACGGTCAATTTGATCGTTGGAGCATTGTTACCAAGTTGTAGCGGTCGATTTCGATCGTTTTCGAGTTGTAACGATCGAAATTTCGACCATTCCCGAGCTGTGCTAGGCGGTAACGGTCGAAATTTCGACCGTTACCGCCCGATATAACCCCGTATCATCCTATACAGGGCGCTTTTAAGTGTTTCGCCCGGTAACGGGCGGTCCGCGTACCGGTAACCTGTCGGACCGGTATGTACTGCCCATACCGGGCGGTATCATTCGAAACTGTATACCCTCGGTAGAATGTTGATCATTCCTAGATATTTGGTTTCTGATGTTCCATATTATTGTTAATTGTTGAGTGCCCATGCGCTAATCTTGTGAAGTGAAACAGTGCAGTAACACCATAATGTTTTGTGGTTATGACTTACGAGTAGTCAAAAGCACATCTTTTGATATTAATATTTTCCCAATAAAGTAAATTTTGAAGGTCCATAATATTGAAATCTTATGGAAAATTCTCTTGCAGGGCTACCTCACCTCCTTCTTTTGCTTTAGAGATTTTTGTTCACAGTGAAGGAGAGTCAAGATTTAGGCGTCTTTGCCAGCCTTTCCTTTATTCACACTCTTCATCCAATGTTTTAGAAGTTGAGGTAACTGACTATCTTCTCCTCTATACCTTAGTTTGACCCAACAATCTGTCTCAATGTTGATGCAATATGGTTGTTTTTATTGTTAAATAGTATTGAACCAATATAGTTAGCATAAGTAGTTGTTTATCATCATTTTGTATTTTTCATAATCTATTTGATTATATAATTACCTTGCCTCTTGATAAAAAAAAATGTTTACTTGTTTAATTTTAACCTCTAATCTTTTTTGGTGATCCATAATTTTATTGGATGGCTGCTGGTCTTCCTGTATTATTTTACTATAAAGGAAATTGTGTCTAACAAGTTATCATCTCATGTTCAGAGTTACAAAATTGACCATTCCTTAAGCTATATCACATTTAAAGCCACACTGAATCTTGTTGTTTTTTAGTAACTTCTAGATAAGGGATGATGATCTATATGCATGGTTGCTGACAAAAAAAATCTGATCATAAGGTCCTACTATACTTAGTTAAGGAAGTCCATAAGACTCTGCTGCACTACTTGACTAGATGCTAATTCTATCTTCTTTGGAGATTAATTAGGACTCAATGGGAAAAAAATAAAGATAATGGATGAAATCTCATAGTTTTCATCCAGGCTATATGGAAGGTTTGCAATTTCGATCTGTACCGATGGTACGGTATGTACCGAGGCATACTGACGGTGGTACGCTGGCCGTATCGACGATATGCTAAAAAAAATAAAAAATAGGTCCAAAATTACCTAAAAATAGAAAAAAAATTAAATTAGGTTTTTAAGTCAGAAATAAATATAAATTTAGTATAATTTTAGCGAAAAATAATCTAAATTAGGAAAGAATAGTGACATCTTTTTCGAGCTTTAATGAGTAGCTTTGTGGTGTTAACTGAATCGTCCTTCCATTAGTGTTGAATTATTTACAAAGAAATGATTTGAATTGTTAGATATGAGTGAAAATGAGTTTGCGGGAGTTGAAGAGATTGAGAGAGTAATATGAGTTGAAAGAGGGGGGAGGAAAGAGTTTAAAAACCCTTCCCTATGGTTCAAACGGTCAATTTGACCGTTTGAAATAGGGCAATCTTAGCCCTTGATTGGTAATGGTCGGATTTCGATCGTTACTGCCCGGTACAGACCCCATATTGCCTGATACGGGATTAGGTTATGGTACTGCCCGGTAGAGGGTGGTCCGCGTACCGGTCCCCTATCGGATTGGTACGTACTGCCCATATCGAGTGGTATGGATTGATACTATAAACCTTGGCTATATGTACCCATTCAAGCAAAGATTGTGACGAAGACCACTTGTATATGGTGAACAACACTGTAAACTAGGCAGCAAACTGTGGTTCAGCTTGATTCAAACAAATATTATACATAACATGGTGATACAAGCTAATCTATTGCCAATTCGATATGACTGATTAGGCTGGGCTGATTTTAAGTCAGTTGTGAATCAACTAAAATTTCGAAACCAGCCACAGCTTGGTTTTAAGTTATTGAGTGGATAAAGGCTTGTAGCTAAGTTGAAATAAGGGCTAATGATTATTGGAGCCTTTGCAAAGTGAGTCTGTTATGATGTAAACAACCCACTCAGTTGTTATTCAGTTTATGCTCTAGTCATGACTGAATTAACCACTCACAGCAATCTGATAATTATTAAATTTAAGAATAAGGAATTGAATTTAAGAATAATTCAACCATGGAATCAAGTATTGATTGCTGCCAGGTATTAGTTGTATTTGACTGGTACTGGTATGATAAATAAGTAATATTATTAAATTTAAGAATAATTCAACCATGGAATTACGCATTGATTTCTGTCAGGTATTAGTTCCATTTGGATTGTATTGATATGGTTAAGGAAATTTGTTGGTTATAATTTGATAGGATAAGAAGGATAAAGAAATGCAAAAAGGGCATTCCAAGGGGTCATCATCTGTCAATGACTTTGGAGATCAGTGATGCTTAATGGGGATGTTAGCTTCCCCTGCTGTGTCAGACCTAGCTACTTGGGTAACCTAGCTGGAGAGGTGGGAAGATGTTGCAGAACATAGGAGAGAAGATGGCTCAATCTCAGGGCTTCTTGTTTTTGTTTTGGAATCATTCTGTCTGTAATGAATCAATCTTTTGTTTCACTCAATTATCACTGCCAATAGGATGTCCAAGGTATCTGATGAAGAGGATAAGTTTGATATTTGTTGCTAAATCAAATCCATAATTTCCAACTTGTTTTGATTCAGACAGCTAGTGCCTAAATAATTAATCATTTGCTTTCAACTTTTGCATTTGGGCTTTATTATTCTTGTTCACCACTTGTGGATTTGCTGCTACCTAATATTGTTAGAAAGGAAGCTGGAGTGGTTAGATGCTGGAGGACTTTGGGCTTGATGCTGGACTTTGGTTCTTGGACTTGTCACCCTTGTTTCATTAGTTAGGTTGGTGGGAAGAGGCTGATTGTAGGAGAAGAACAATTTTTGGAAGAGGGATTTTTTTAATTTTCCATTTTTGGCTTTCAGTGCTTCAAATGACATGATTGCTTGCACATATTATTTTGTTGTCTGGCCAAGACCTCCTGGCCATGATAAATGAAAAGCTTCACTATAATAAATTGGCTTGTTTGTAGGCCAATGGGTTACAATATTCTGATGAAGAATTAGATCAGATCTCTTCCAGCTTTACATTGCTTCATTCTCTTACTACTAAATCTATTATTTTTAATAAGTCTAGTCTAGTTTTGGTGGCCATCTTTTTTTTCATGCACATAGAGATCTAAGATGACAAAAGAGAGGTTCGTATTGCTATGTTGTCCTTTTTCTTTTTCCTTGACGAGAGAAGTTTTTGATATTGTTGAAGACTGTTAGTTTTTGTTACAAGAATTGTATATCACGGTTTGACGTCATTTACAAATATTTTTTGGTTCTCTTAGTGGATCCCTTACTATGCGTATTGTTGATACACATGATGCAGGCTATAGTTACAAATCATTTAGTTCTTAGGGGCAGCTATCGAAGTCTTACTCTTATTGTTTATGGAAATACTACTGAAGATCTTGGACAGTTTAATATTGAATTTGATCTGGACAATTCATTGGCAAATGTTGTTTATTCTCCATCAGAAGGAAAATCAGAAGACCTTCCACCAGCATTATGTTCAAATAAGTTGATGTTTGAAGAGTCAATGACTTCTCTAAAATACATAGGGTTTCCAGTTGCTATGTTTGACATTCCTCCTGAACTGAAGCAATTTTTGTTGTTAGCTGTTAAGTTTTGCCAAGTTACTGATCTCGAGAACCAACTTTCTGAGATTGTAAGTACTGTTGTATCACCTGTTCTGTCATATGGGAGGAGTGACAGTAGCAACAACACATTTTACTGGGACCAAAACATGCTGGTTGGAGTCACTGACCACAAGAAGGATATGGAGAAAATAAATGATGTTCTTGTTCAGGCTAGAAAAGAAACCCTTGAACTTTGTAACTCCAAAAGTGTGGATAGTCAGTCAGCAGAAGCCTCAGCCGATTTTGAAAGAGCTGAAACACTTATTTCTGAACTGCTAATTGACATGTTCAATAAATGCAAAATTTTCAAGAGTACATCAGATGTTGAGTTACAGTTATTTTCTCAGGTACATCCATTTGCTTAAATGATTTCTGGATTAGACAAGTCTTTTTGATTTTGAATATCATCAACTTACACTGTTATGATGTATTTTCTTTTTGTCAGACCAAACACATGATTTTACTATTGGGCTTGACTCTTCTATTTTGCTCTTCGAGAGAGGGCTGCTTTCATTTTGTCAATAATGGTGGAATGGAGGAAATTGTTTGGTTATTAAGTCAAGAGAATTCTCCTGCTATTACATTAATGTTACTAGGCATTGTTGAATGTGCTACTCGACATGGCATTGGATGTGAAGGATTTTTGGGCTGGTGGCCACGTGGAGATGAGAATGTTCCAGTTGGTAACAGCGATGGCTATTCTTTTTTGTTAAGCTTATTACTAGGGAAGCAACGGCATGATGTTGCTGCACTTGCAGCATATATACTACACCGTTTGCGTTTCTATGAAATTGCTACCAGATATGAGGTTAGCGTACAACTTTTTGTTGCTGACATGTGCTATTTATACACCTTCAAAGAATTATTCCCTTTTTCTTGTGGTTTTAGGCTGCAGTGTTATCTTCCTTGGCTAATCTGTCTGATCATTCTGCGATCGCTGCTGATGGAATTGAATCACTTGTCACTGCCAGTTCTCATCTCAAGCAAATTATGGTTAGTATATGCACGAGTTGCACCTCTGTTATACCATTATATGCACTGTTGCATTGCTTGTTACTAGTGTACTGTTGCACATGCCGCAAGGAGTACAGTGAGTGAATACCTGCGGCAGTAGATGCAATTCAGGCATGCATGAGCACATATGTGCCAAACTACATGGCATGGCATTAACCTGTGTTGGATAATAAGCCTACATGGCACAACATGTCAGTTGTGTAATGTATCACTACAATTACTATGCCATTGACCAGCTATCATACACATGATGTGTTGCAACTTAAATCTATACATCATAATGTTGTAGATGGAACTCTTGTAAATTTCACATTTTTGCTGACAAGAATTCTCATCCAGAAACTGATAAATCTGTACGAGCCTGTTGAAGATCCGTCGCCCCTCACTTTTGCTCGAAGGTTATCCAATTTGGAGCAATCAGAAGGATTACTGTCGTACAAAGCAACTATCGACTGCATAACCACATCTAAGTGTACTTTTGCTAGATCGGATATTGACATGTGCTTGTTAACTCTTCTTGAGGTAATTAACTTTTATTTTTTTTCAACTTAGAGTCCATTCACAAAGGTGATGGTGATGTAGGAAATATAGAGATGAAAAAATGATGGCTAGAAGTCATGGAAGTTTGTTAACTATTCATGTTGGGAAATGTGATGTGGTTGCAGAATATTTATATAATAACTTTTGAATGCATATTTGAATTTTAAAAAGCCAAGTTCTAACTAATTTTTTAAGCTATGTATTGTTTTGTTGTAACAGGATAGAGGATTTTTCCCCTTGTCAGCTGCTCTTTTATCATCTCCTACATTGCAGTCAGCAAACGACAAGAAGACAGTCATTTTTATGGAGATTGCAAATTCAGTTGAATATATACTTCTTAATCTCCTCTTTCATCGTTCAGGTCCTCTTTTGGTCGTCTATGTTTTGACCGTGGCAATAAACATGATGTCATCAAAATAATCATCTTTGTTTTCCAGGTCTATGTTTTTTACTCACCCATCCTGAAGCAACCGAACTTGTGATTCTTTCTCTTCAAGATGTTGAAGAAGCAACAAAAAAAGAGTGCATGACTCTCAGACAGGCAGCTGTTTTTCTGTCAAAAGGGTTTATTTGTCATCCACAGGAAGTTGCCATGATCATAGAGCTCCATCTTAAAGTGGTTAGTTTTGTACCAAAGCAAAACTGATTTAACTAGAAATTAAACTATTTATAGCACCTATAATTTATTTTACCCCAGATGCATTAGTTTAAAAGATAGCTAGTTGATGAATAAGTACATTAAGCAGGTTGCCAACTTGCCATCCTGATATCATTCTGATTAATGCATCTTTGCGTGGATCTGCACATGTATACCAATGTGATGACACACTAACCATGTTCAGCTGCAGTAATATCACTTTAATTTTAATTATTATCTAATTGGAAACTGTGTAACTTTTTTTTAATTTTGTTTGAGGTTTATTTTATTTTGAGTTTTTGTCTAAGGTGAAAAAGCACCATTCATAGGGAACATATGAAAATGAATATTTGGACGCTGTGATTCTTTTGTCATGGTGTGTGGTACTGGGACACTCATCCATGGTTACACTTCTTTATAGGGGATTGCTATTGATCGGTTGCTTAACACTGGTCCTCAGTATGATGATCTTTTGTGGATTCTTTGGGAGCTTTGTGCCATTTCCAGGTTCTACATTATTGACTTATTCTGTGGATATAAATTTTGAATTTTGTATTGAATTTAGAGCTAATATACAGGTCTGAGTCTGGTCGTCAAGCATTGTTGGTTCTAGGACATTTCCCAGAGGTACCTTACCATCATATTATTTGTCCTATCACCTTATACCTTAATTAAAAAATTGTTTTTTCCCTTTCATTTTGATAACTGTGATGTTACAGGTTATATCAGTTTTGATGGATGCACTACGTTCATACAGAGAGAAAGAGCCAATTGGTAAAAAGAATGATAGATCATGTATTGATGTTCTTTGTTGGTTGCTTCTGATGAGTTGGATACCTTACTAGTTTCAGCTCTATTTAACTCTTGTTTTTTCTCTGCACTTATTCTGTTGGTACTCTGAACTTCAGGGACTTCTCGGTTAAGTCTAGCCATCTTCCATTCAGCTGCAGAAATATTTGAAGTCATGGTCACAGATTCTGCTGCATCATCCCTCAATTCTTGGATTGGACATGCAGTGGAACTTCACAAAGCTTTACACCTAGCTTCCCCAAGGACCAATAGCAAGGATGCACCCATGAGATTGCTAGAGTGGATAGATGCTGGTGTTGTATATCACAGAAATGGGGCTATTGGTCTTCTGCGATATGCGGCAGTTTTAGCATCTGGTAGGGAGGCTCATCTTAGTTCATCAAGTGTGCTAGTATCCGACTCGATTGATGTTGAGAATGTCATTGGCGATTCGACAAACAACTCCGATGCTCAGGTTGTGGATAATCTTCTCGGGAAGCTTGTCTCGGATAAGTACTTTGATGGAGTTACTCTATGCAATAGTTCTGTGGTTCAGTTGACGACAACATTTCGTATTCTGGCGTTTATTTCAGATGATTCAGTAAGAATTTAATTTCTGCTTTGCTTTATTTTCTGCGGTAACCATGTGACATTTATTTCACGTTATCATCTTCTTGTTGATGAAGGCTGTAGCAGCTTCTCTTTTTGAAGAAGGAGCAGTGACTCTCGTATATGTGGTTCTAGTTAGTTGTAAATCCATGCTTGAGAGACTGTCAAATAGTTATGGTGAGGTCTTTTATCTTTTGCTTTAACCATAAGTTGGATTTATGCTTATAAGCTTATGAAGTGTCTTTATTGACTTGTTAACAGTGTGCTTATCTCTCTTGGTATATTTTACATGTATTTTTGAAGAACATCCAACTATTTGACTCAACTTGTCATGGACATCATTTTTAGTCCTGTGTGATAAATGGCTATAGCATTGACCTTCAAACCAACTACTAATGAATTTGTTTAAGGAAAAGATCGTGATGTAAGACAATTGTACTCTTTTTGACTTAAATTGAGAAAAACTATCAATATTGTTTTGGTGAGGAAAATTATGTATGTAACTTGCAAAGCAATCCTTCACTAGCTTGTATCTTTGGTTTTTTACTTGCTAGGAGATTTCTGTCTTTAGCTTAATTCATCTTAATCTCTTAGTTTATATTTTAAGCTTCGGCATTTCTGATTGTAAAGCAAGTGTCCCTTCTGTTACGTTTCCCTGTTATGATTGATAACAAGAAGTTTGGGCTTCATCTAGGATTTGGATAAAACACTATTTCAGATTCATTTTTAATGATTAGTGCTGAAGCCCAATTCTTCAAAGCCTGTGAAGTTTGCTGGAAGAGGAATATCTTGTCACCCTGTTGCGACATTTTTTATCATATCTTAGTTGAGGTTTGATGTAGTACATAGTTGCTGATTATTGCCTATTTAAGGTATAGTTAGTTACATTTTGTTACTTGTAGCACTAATTTATTTTCTATATATTTTAGTTTTCCAGAATTTTTATTTATTGTCATACTTGCTTTTATATGATTTGCTAGGGGGCCGAAGATGTTTTCTTTGGCAAATATAATCTATATTCTAATAAACTTATGAAATGAATTAGTTTATTAGAATTATATTTATTTCAATTTCAGATTATCTTGTTGATGAAGGAGCTGAATATAATTCTACAACTAATTTACTTCGCAAACGAAGTCATGAACAGAGCCTCATTGATCTGATGATTCCTTCCCTTCTCTTGCTGTTAAACCTTCTCGAGAAATTACGAGTAAGTTGTGTTTATTACTTTCCTGATGGACCTAACTACGTAATTGTGCTAAGTTCATGTCATGTATACTTCCATGACTCAACTTGTAGGAAGATCTAGGAAGCTTTCTTTCTTGAATTTGTATCCAATATAAAGTAATTGATGCTTTTCTTCACAGATTGAGTTTTCATATACTTTGGAATTTAACCATGTTGATTTTCTTTGTTGGAGGTCTTCATTGGCTGTGGTTTATGGACTTTTTTGTTTGATTATTTTTTTGAATGTTTAACTGACTTGAATTGCATACTGCAATGAATTGCACAATCCAAGTTAGTGTATTAAGTTTTTCCTCCCACGTTATTTCTTGTTCTGACGCTATGGTATACTTTAATGGAAACTGAAATTTATGACTTCTTTTCAAGTAGGCTACAAAATTGCGTCCTTCCTAATTCCTTCCAACATGTTGTCATTGGTCAATTTGTCATAAGTTTTCTCCAAATTTGAAGGTCACTTGTTCTTTTATGTAAGATAATTTTTAATACATTCATAGTCTTGCTAAATATGCAATGTTACATTTAGTGAAATTCTTATAAACATAGTAATTAATTTCCATGTGTTAGCATGGTACCAGCATGGAGATCTGTGTTGTCCCTTATTATTTTGGCACATCTTTTTCTCTACAATTGTGCTGGCAAACTGAAATCCTTAATGAGGAGCATTTATCAACATAACAAGTTGGACCACCATTTGCCATCTTAATATGGGGTGTCGTACGACATATGGGCATGCTAGTGTTCTTTGAACTCTTGGAATTTTTATCTTTTGTTGGTATTCTTAAGTTTTTCATAGCTTTGTTTTTGGGTTTTTGAGTGCTAGTTAACACATTCATCTGTTCAACTTATAATTAGTAATACCAAGGTCTGTCGTACCGAAGTGTACCGTCTGTGTCGGGCGGTACGTACCAGTCCGACAAGTTATCGGTATGTGAATCGTCGGTACCGCTACAGTGCTACAATATGAAAAATAAAAAAATATTCGGTACACCAGGGCGTACTGCTCGGTATGCCCTGATGTACCATCCGGTACACCGGTACCGTACCGTATCGAGCCCAGGTCGAAACGCCGGTACGGTACGGTACAGTGAACCTTGAGTAATACAATAACAACAACAACAAGACCATGTCCCAACTATTTAAGCCCAACTACATGGATCTTTTGTTGCCATTGAGATATATAAAAAATCACATGCTTAGTGAAGTTCAAAGTACTAAAATCTTTATTTATAGTTTCTATTAAAGTATTTTTAAGTCTTCTTCTATCTCATCGTACCATTAATATGGATCATTTCACCTCTTTTGACTATCGCATCCAGAGGTCTCCTGAGCATATATTCATGCTATCTTAAACAATTTTCTCTTATTTTATCCTCTATCGAAACCGAGATTTGCAATACCGAATGATAACGCTCGTACCAGGCGGTATGTATCGGTCCATCAGCAGACCGGTACACGGACTGCCCGCTACCGAGCAGTAGCGTCGATTGAGGCCGTTATCGTCGACGGTGACCGAGGGAGAAGAAAGAGGGAGTCGATGGTAACCGAGGGAGAAGAAAGAGGGAGAAGGTTAAAGAAGAGGCAGAAGGGGAAGAAAGAAACAAGAAAAAAAAAAAGAGAACATGAGATCGGCGCCGCTCACCTCGTCTGCGGCGACTTCTCATCTGCATGCTGAGAGAAGAGTATCGGTGTCGCGGGGCGAAGAGAGGCGATGCCTTAGTGATTTTTTTTTTTTTTTGCGACGTCGCCCGAGAAGAGATGCAACATCGCCCGAGGTGATGTTGCAATTTTTTTTTCTACGACGTCGCAAATATTTTCTTTTTTTTTTCTGTGACGTCACAATTTTTTTTTTCTGCGACATCGCAAATTTATTTTTTTCTGTGATGTTGCCCGAAAAGAGAGGTGATGTCGCCTTGCGTGGGGAGAAGAGAGGTATACCGAGCGATTTACCTCTTATATATATATATATATATATATATATATATATATATATATATACCGAGCGGTATAGCAAATTATATCGCTTGGTATATAGTATATAACTATATATAGTACCGTACCGAGCATTTTTCGAAATTCTGGTACGACATGAAATTTCAATCCTTGTTCACGAATAATAATATTTCTTTTTCTATCTTTCCTAGTAACTCCTCACATCCATTTCAACATTCTCATCTCAGTAATACAAACTTTTTATATATGTTGTTTCTTAACTGTCCAATATTCAGATCTATAAAGCATTGTTAGTTTTACGATGGTCTTATAAAATTTTCTTCTTAATCTTAAAATTATCCAATGATCACATAAGATTCTTAATGTCTCTCGTCATTTTAATTTTTAACCATCCTGTTTTTACTCTACGAATAATATTTTCATTGATCTCTCCATCTTATTGAATAATTGATCCAAGATACTTAATAATGTTGTATCAATATCTTAAATTTTTATTTAGTATTGATGATATTAATAGAATCTATATTGAGTTTTTTTAGCATCATACTATCCTTACCTCCTTACTACTGTTCTTTTTGTGATTTATTGATCTTTTGAATGTCTTGGATATTAACATTTCTTTCTAAAATTGTAACTTGCTAACAAAGATTTAAATATTGATTTGATACCAATTTTGATACTCTACTGACTGGTATGGTTATAGTGTACAAGGTGGTATACTGATCCATATTGTCTGGTATCACCTGAAAACATAATTTCAAACAGTACCAGGCTATATGGTTCAATACTGGTCCTTGGTTGGATCGGCATATATTGGTCAATATGGTGTGTACTTACTAGTGTCTGAATCCATGCTTGCTAATGTCGCCTCAACTAAATCCCTTCTTAGATGTAAGATGATAGAGTGGTGTGTTACTCATAGGTTATACATGAGAATTTCCATTGTGGATTTTGTGCTCTTGCTGGCCATAGGCTGTGTCAAGTCATTCTCATATCACATGCCCCCACTATTAGTTGATTTTACACGTGAACCAATATTATGTCAGGGCTTGGCAAGTTAAGGCATTGGCTATACATGTAACTGTAGGTTGCAGGAGATTGCTAGCAGTCCATTCTTTTCATGCGGGCTTGACCAGGCATGCATCAATTGGCACAGGCATTTTATTAGACACACTTTTATATCATGAATGTCTCATCTGGTCTACTTTGTGCAAATTTATTATGAGGATGCATTAATTACAGATAGCTGGTCTGTCTTGGTGCTTCCAGATCATTTGAATTTCTCAAGTATGAAGTTTGTTGGACAAATCATATTTTATTACTAGTTGATGCCTCTTGGATGTTACTTACATGCTTATGGGAAAACCACATAGACCCTTCTAGCTTTCTTGTCATGGGAGCTTTATACTGTCTTATGACATCATCTCTCTTGAATTTCAATATGAAGTTGGATGATTAAATCCAAAACTTTGATAAGCCTGGAAGTTACTTTAATTATAATTTGTGATTTGTGTTTTATCGTTCATTTCAAGCTTTGGAATACATTAATGAACTCAGCATCAGATTTTTTTTCCCATTGTGAACTCATATTGGTTCAGTTATGCTGCTTGAAACAGGAGATGTTTTCCTAATAATTATTATAATGCTCTTGGATTTGATTTTAATTCTTTTGTTTCATTTATTTCTAAACAAAATATCTATTTGTTTGTAGGATGCTAAGGAGCAGTATCGCAACAAAAAGTTACTGAATGCCCTTTTGCAGTTGCATCGAGAAATAAGGTAAACATTGTGTCTTATTGTTTTTTCCATTGCAACTTGTGGCATTCTAAACCTTAACATTACTTTTACAGCCTGAAACTAGCAGCAAGTGCCGCAGATTTGTCCTTTCCGTATCCTAGCTCGACCCTTGGTTTTGGCGCTGTTTGTCATCTCCTTACGTCAGCACTTGCATGCTGGCCAATCTTTGATTGGACACCTGGTCTGTTTCAATGTGTACTTGAAAGTGTTCGGGCAACGTCTTCACTAGCTTTGGGTCCAAAGGATGCCTGCAGTATCTTTTGCCTTTTGGTCTGCTTCTTTATATGACTCATATTTTTAGATTTTTTTTTCCTTTGTACCTGTTTGACCTAACAATGAATTTATTATTCCCCTTTTGTCATCTAACATTCATTGACTTATATAATCCATCTGCATGTGAAGGGTGATCTATTTCCTGATGAAGGTATCTGGTCGTGGAAAAATGAAATGCCACCATTGAGTGCCCTTAGAACATTAAGTGTTGGAACATTATTAGGTCCTCAAGTAGAAAAAGACGTCAATTGGTACTTGAAGCCGGAACACCTAATGGTGCTGCTTATTCAGTTGACACCGCAACTTGATCGAATTGCACAAATTGCTCTGCATTTTGCCTTTTCTGTATGTTTTTCCTTCTTGTACTACTTTTCCAAGTTTTCTGCCGGCTTGAAATAAGTTTTTATAGTTTAATTGCTGGTTTTCCACAGGCCCTAATGGTTGTACAAGATATGCTTCGGGTTTTCATAATTCGCGTTGCCACTCAAAGAGCAGAATGTGCAGTTGTCCTTTTGCAACCAATGATTTCTTGGATAGATAATCATGTCGATGAAACCTCCCCATCAGAGATGGATATTTTTAAGGTAAAACTTCAATTTTATTTTATTTTAATTGATCAAGACATCCAACAATTTGTCCTTATCTATTGTTCAGGTATATCAGTTGCTTCATTTCATTGCTAGCTTGTTGGAGCATCCCCATGCCAAGGTGACTTCAGTTGCAGTTTCACTTTGTTAGCAGTTATAAGAAAAAAGTATTCTGATCTAGTTGTTTTGAATTTTCAGGCATTATTGCTTAACATGGGAGCTTTAAAAATATTGGGAAAAGTACTTCGGAGATATATCATTGTGTTTAAAACAGATGGAAATCTGATTCTAGAAAGCAGGGTCCCCCCTAGAAATGTTTCCTTGCTTATCTGGAGTCTTCCTGTATTGAAGTCTTTAGCTTTGATTTTTAGTTCACAATCCCCGGTTAAACAAAGTGAATCACCTGAGAGGTCAGGATATGTGGTGCTTTTCTTTTTCTCTTTTTGATGATCCTGTATATTTTGTCTTTCATGAATATAAACTCAATTTGCTTTTAAACTATAGGAAGTTAGATGACATCTGCATTGAAGAAAGTTCCTGTGTTGTCCATCAACTCCTCAAGTTACTGCAGGTAAATTTGGAGTTTTGTGTTCATTTTTTTTATTAGCATTTAGGATTTTTAATGAAAGTATAAGCATAAAAGAAATGTTTCTTTAGAGATTTTACAACATTGAGATTTTTACAACATTTAGATAATGCAAGAGTTCTGTTTCATCATTCTATGTGTAATCTAATCAATGCTATGATGGCCTTGTCAATTTCCTTTGTCCTTCAAGAATTTGTAGATTTGCCACTTTTGGGCCTATTCATGTGTGTAACCCCTGTTTAAATAAAGAATTTGTTTGGAATGATCTTCAGTAATATTGTTCATTGCTCAATCGCATCTTCATCGTACCATTGTATAAATAAAGTTCTACTTTCAGGGAACTTTTCATTAAAGTGAAGCTTCAGTTTGTATTCTTTCTGTTCTTTCTCTACTTTTTCATCCTTATATAACTTTTTTCTTTCTCACTTTGGCTACAAAGAGTCATAGAAAATAAAAATGTTGCCTACTTGAATGCAGTTTTGAGTTATGCATCTTTTGAGGATTGATTAGAAGTTTTAAGGCCAGATTTTAGTGTGATATTGGAGCTTGTTCAAATAATTGGGAGTTTTCTTTCACTAACACTAAACTATCTTGTGTACCATATCCTTATAAATTTGCATTTCTTTCCCAAATTAAATCACGTAAAATCAAACTTTGTGCTAGATTGAAAATCTTGAGGATTGTTGTCATAAGCAAATTGAGGTTCTATGGAGATATGCTTTTGAAATTGAACATAACTCTTAATCTTCTCTAGAACAATCTCATACTCTTATTCTCTTACTTTTATTTGTGGTTTTAAGACCTACTCTATTGATCCAATTTACTCTATGTTTCTTTTTTGTATTATTAGCTATCTTGCATCTTCACCCATGAAGGAGCAGTATGTAGCAAGGATTTTAATTTTGAATGATTCCACCCGTACCGGGCGGTACGTACCGGTCTGCCAGCATACTGGTACGCGGATTGCCTATTACCGGGCGGTACCGTCGATTGGGACTATTTCCGCCCTCGAAATCGATCGGTAACGATCGATTTTGACTATCACCGTTGGCTACCGAGCGGTATTAGTTGAGGGAGAAGGAAGAAGAGGGAGAAAAAGAGGGAGAAGAAAAGGGAGAACCTGGAGATCCGGTACCACTCTCCCTCCATAATTCCGATCGATCGCCGCACTCTCTCGCCGGATGCCGTAAATGAGATGTCGCCTCCTTCTCATTTGAGGCGACGAGGCCTCGGCGTCGTTGGCGACTTCTCCTTATCCACGCGGGGCACAGGGAGAAGAAATGAGACGATGTCGCTCTTTTTTTATTTTTTAACATATATATATATATATAATATTATATATATTATGTATATACACACCAAGCGGTATGCTAGAGTGTACCGCTCAGTACGTTCGTATCGTACCATATCGAATTGAGCTCGATACGCCGGTATGGTACGAAATTGCGAACCTTGGTATGTAGTACATAGCATGGGGTTGCTAATATAGTTGTACCAGAAGGTATATGAATTGAATCAATCAGGAAAGCAAACTAGATAAGACGGAAAAAAAGAGTATGACAAGAAGGTTAATGTATACCTCTTCTTCTTTCTTCGATCTTCTTCTGCTGTTTGAGTTCATTCTCGCACTTTGTTACTGATGCTCTTGTCCTAGTGTTTCCAAGTGAGTCAAGGGATTGCTTTTCATGAAGCTCACATCCTTGGGCTTCAAAGGAATTTGAAGATTTGCTATACAAATGTATTTCTAAAAAGGTTTAGACTGGTTTAAGGGGTCTCTGCTCTGCAATCTATTAGTTATCAGCCCAAAACACCCCAAAATTAATAGAATCTCAACTGGTATAGTTGATATTTAATTGTGTTATTTATTTACTTGAGTCTTTCATGGTATACAATGAGATTTAAGTCCATGCTAACAAGTACATTGAACATTTCTTCTTTTCCATATTATATCTTTCAAATTAACTGCATGCTTATCCTGCATTGTACTATTGATCCTTTGTTCTTCCATCTTTCTGGTGGCCTAGGATCTTCATGTCTTTTTTATTATTTCAATTTTTGGATATTTATTGTATATTCAACATTCTGCTACTGAGATAGAAGAAGGCTGTCCTAGTTGCTCGAGTTATTGTTATCTTTCTCTGAGGTAAAATGCAATGAGTGTAATGAGACTGAGGTCATGCAGCCTGATCTTTCTCACCTTCTATGTAGCTAATACATGTCCCTTTTTTCATTTACTCGAGAAATAGAGAGGGACTGATGTAATGAGCTTGTCTTATAATACCTTGAAGTAAGTACGAAAATACTCTGTCTTGTACCTTTTGAATTTGTGCTGAGGCCACCATTATGATACACAGCTTGCAGTTCCTATTTTTAGTAGAAAACATCATGCCACCTTATATGGTCAATGCATACAATGTTCAAATTCATGCCTCTTCAATGAAAGAGATTTCGAGATACTAATGCTGTTAATATAATTTCTAAAATGACACTAAGGTTAAATTGGGAGTTCATATCAAATATTAAAAGACCATTAAGTAATATTTAATGAAGAATGTAGTAATTTATAGCAAGGATTTTAATTTCGAATAATATCGCCCGTATCGGGCGGTACGTGCTGGTCCGCCAGCAGACCGGTACGTAGACCACCCGCTACCGGGCGGTACTGTCGATTGGGGCTATTTATGCTCCGTTACCACCCTAAATCAGTCGTCACCACCCGCTACTGGGTGGTATTAATCGAGGGAGAAGAAAGAAGAGAGAGAAGAAGAGAACCTGGAGATTCGACATCGCTCTCCCTCCTTGTCTGAGGCCATGAGGTCTCGGTGTTGTCGGCGATTTCTCCTCATCCGCGCGGGGAGAAGAATCTTTGGCGACGTTGCGTGGAGAAGAAACCGAGCGTCGTCGAGGCGGCGTTTCTTCTCCCCATGCAGGCAGAAGAAATGAGGTGACAAGGCGATAAGCGTGGGGAGAAGGAAACAGTTTCTTCTCCCCACCTTCTCCCCATGCAGTAAAAAGAGGTGACGTCACCTCATTTTTCTGCTCGCGTGGCCCCCACATGCCAAAAAGGGTGACGAGGCAGTTGCCCTTTTTTCTACTTATGTGTGTGTGTGTGTGTGTGTACCGCTCGGTATACAGTGCTGTACTGTACCGAGCGAATCTCGAAACTCTGGTATGGTACGAAATTTCAATCCTTGATTTATAGGACATCACATGCATAAGTGATAATTTTTATGCATCCACTTGAAGTGATTCTTATAAAAATGGGATAACATAATACGTTAATATGAAGCTGAGGAACCTTGATAAGTTTGAACAAATGTCTCTTAGAAAATTAAGATGCTAATGTAATATCAATTGACAAGGACTGCTGTGGTCATGATAATGTTAAATTGACATTGCACTGAATTTGCCGATAGCTTGTTTTTTGCAGTGAGTTTATCTCTGAATAAAGTATGTCTAAGTAAAATGCTTGACCAAAGAAAGTCATTGAAAGTTATTTTTGGTAATTCATCTGATCTAATTTTTCTTCTTTTCCCAAGTTATTTTGCTAGTAATGTTATTTTTTAGGACAAATAGTCAAATTTATGAACAGATTCTGACTCAATTAGATACTTGATTATTATGGCATTGATCTACTATGAATTTTTATTTTCTGTCATTCAAGTGCTAATTTCTTGTTTTATATGCCTTTGAAATTCCTTTTGATATGATCAGTTGGTGTTCCAAGCACAACACTGGTAGTTCAAAGTTGGAGCATCTTGTTGGTTGAATAGGGAATCCCTTTTTACAGATTTTGCAGTTCCAGTTATATGCTTGTTTTGTTGATGTCCATGAAACCATTTCAATTTTTTTATCTTTGAACTGTGATCAGTTGTCCTTTTGATTGCAGGTTTTACCAGTTGGAAGGGAGTTGCTATCTTGTCTTGTCACTTTTATGGCAATAGTTACGTGCAATCACGGTAGAAGTGCTCTTGCATTCTTATTTTCACAGATTTCATCTGCTGTTCCTGATGAACAAGAACGAGATGAAAGGACTGGTGATGGTAATAGTTTTGATGAGGTTGATTGGAGATCTTCTCCTCCTTTTCTATGTTGCTTGAAAAACCTTCTGTGGTCATTGGATGCCAACAATTGTACTGTGGCGGATGTGGTTGAAATACTTTATACATTGTCTTTGTGTGCGATGTGCCTCTCCGTTCAGGATGACAAGTAAGTTTCTTTTGTGCTTGTTTCTCTTTTATTTACTATTTTCATTCAGGCTATCAATATCCAAGCAAACAAATTTATTAGTTTCCACATAGTGTCGCAAAATGCAAATAATCATGGCCATGAAGTAATCAGTGTTGTTTTTAGTTTGCTCATGGAGCTTTTTTTTTTTTTTCTGTGCAGTCCATATCTGTCTGTTGATTCAAGGCTCCGTAATTTATTTATGAAGTTTGATTGCATATTTGTGTAGCTCTCTTTAAATCAGTCTAGATTGAATCCTGTAGTATATAATCTAATTTGTCCTTATTTTTGGTACTCTTACCTGTTTTTTTTATTTTACCATTTAAACTTTAAAGTGTAACTATTGTTCCTGAATGTGCAGTATGTGTAGTTTAAACTAATATAGTTCCTAGGAACTCATAAGAAGATTGAAAGCTGCATCTGTCCTCAACTCCTCAAGTGTGGTCTTTGTCATTTATAATTATACATGTAGGAAAGGTCTAGGATGTGAGTTGATGCAGCATGTAAAGTAATTGCAGATATTTTAAGACAGTTAAAACCGTATGAACAGAAGTATCCTATACATGGCTTGGAGTTAGCTGAAGCAAAATTTGCTTTAAAATTTGGGTGGAATTTTTTATAAAAAACAATTTATATGTACAAATCACAAAGGTATATTTTTACACAAACGAGATAAACTTGTGGCGAATAAAAAAAGATGGTTGGAACTTGGAACCATGTTTAAAACCTTGGTCCACTACTGATATTGGTCTTCAGTTAGATTGTTACCTATTGTTGTCAACCCGCACCAAGTTGCTACTATCTGGACCTGTTGGTTCCAGTTCCAGACTCCCCCAAACCCTTAAAAACCATGAATTTTAAAATTTTCTGGTTTTAATTTTTGCCTTCCCCAAAGGCCTAAACCTTCTCAAACCTTAACCTTTTTAGTAATTAGTACATCTGCTTTAGTAGTGATTCACTATATGTTTTAAGTCCTATGAACCACAATCACAAATATACAAGTCACTGACTTGTATCATAGTTTAGTATTAGTCACCTTTAGTACCACTGGCATGAATGTCATGCTACCTGGGGAGGTAGTTTTAGATCTGCAATAGGATATGGTTGAATGTTAATATTATAATTTTGTACAAATTACGAATGATATTGCTCACATGACATTTGATATTAATAGAACTGTATACCATTGCTGAATAAGATTAGCAGTTGTCATGGTATCTTGATCTATAAGTTTGATTTTGATAGTGGCAAGTGGTCTTGCTACCTTTGCTGATGTGGATCCAGTTTTATGTAGTGTATCATGATGGATATTGAGTAGTAGAATTGCCATCATCATCATGCTGCTCTGAGCTGTATCATGCTTCACTTTTGGCAAACCGGAACCAATTGTTGGCATCATGTTATGGCTTAAGAAAAAATCTGTTCTGGTAAATAGGCTACCATCAGGATAAAATTCTGACTTGATTTCAGCTATGCACTCTGTCATCTCTTTGAACCCAAGAACTGTCTTTGCATTGCCCAGCTGCACACATTTTCCATCCACTGTCATCAATATTGTCTGCACTGCTGTCATCATTCTGGACCTCATGGAGTTTGAATCAGAGGGAGAAGTCACGTTTTTCTGTTATAATTCTTGCTCATCAATTACCATTAATCAGAGAGAGTAATTGATCTATCTTCATAACATGCTTTCCTGCCATCCAAAATTGCCTTAAGAACTTGATTTCTTGAGATACCCTAATGCATTTGGCCACCACAACCAATGTAGTCAGAATGGATGTACCATCAGTGGTGTCAATTCTCCAAACAATTCGTGTGCTGCCATGTTGGATTGTTCATATAGAGATTAGTAATCGGATGCAGGTATAAAACTAAAATCTTCACATATGATTAGTGGAATTATGACCTAGTTTTGTGCATATATAGACTATATAGAGATTGAATTAAAAATTTACATTTTACAAGCAACTATAGGTGTTTAATGTTTGTGTCAATCCCATTACACCTACAACTACAATGCTTTAGGAAACCATGCTTATAGGGGTGGCATATCTATAAATTAAAGAGTGGATTGCAAGTGCTATATTATAGATGAAGTGGTATAGATTGCCAAGTCTTGTAATTAAGTTGGATAGGTAAGAGAATGAGAACATGTAGTTTAGAATGTTTAGATTGTCTTGATACTGAAAGGAGGGTGATGGAGGGCCAAAAGAGTTGGAACCCACTACCATTGTTGATATTGCCTGCCTCTTTTTCAAATGGATGGCTAATATTTTGGAGGACTTTATGAGGGACCAGTCACTGCTTTTCATGATCTTAGTTGTTGATCTCATTTTCCTTGATATTTGGTCAGATTTTGGAGCTCATATTTTTCCCAGAAATGATTTTGCACTGTCAATTATTTTTCCCACGGTGAGTTGCCTGCCATTTCTGAGACTACAGAAGAATAAATTCATATAGCTTCCTTCTATTTGTGCAACTGGCCATGTTATAAGACATGTCTGACTTGTTAAACATCTTTGAGATGAGATGGCCTCTTTTCTAAATTATCTGCTGACCTCATTTTCCACCTAATCTTCAGCTTCAGCTCTTAAAGGTGCATAATATGTTGCTATTAAGATCTGAAAGTTATTAAAACACTTTGAAACTTATGCAACGAACACCTCATATACATCAAAACATTCAATCAATGTTGCATTACCACTAGACTCATGACATGCCTGTCATTTATCTTCTGTCTTTCACATATTGCCAAACTCATGGATTGAAAGCACTGCCGTTGTGCTTCATCTCCGGTCCAAAACCCTATCTTTAACTGTGATACTACTGCTTTGAATCCCATTGTCATATGAAATTTTCCATCATATCTTTGGTCATCTACCTAGTTCTTAATAGATTTATGGTTTAGCATTTTCTCAAAGTTTTGGTTAATGTAATGTTGATAGTCATAGCCTATAAGTTCAATTGCTTTTAGTTCGTCTTTAATTATCTTGTGTTTTCATGTTGCTTGTGTTGTGAAATCTTTGGCATCAATTGCTTGAAAGGAACCTCTTGTTGTTCCACAAAGATTGTGATAGGAATTAGGCCACTTTTGTCCTTTTTGAGTGCATATAAGGCATAAGCTATTTTTTCACTGTTATTCTTGGTTCCAATCTTCCTCTATCTTTTTCTATGCTTTTATAACAGAAAAAATGTTGAACTCCCCATCTCCTAGTTTGCAAATCTAGGTCCTTGCGAAACTTTTGACTTGTTTTTACATTTGTAAGCAGATTTATTCTACTTTTTGTCTGAAGTCCTACACCTGCCCAGTGACCTTTATTTGGGTTTTGAATGATTATAATTGTTAAAATAGTGCTAGTTCTATTCTGTTTCAGTGGTTCTGTGGTTGTCTTTGCCTGTTTTATTTATATTCAGTTGCATAACTTTTCAGGTATTTACTGATCTTGATTACAGTATTATGGGGTTGGTGGTTTGGAAGGAAAATTTTTTCTTGTTATAGTTCTTGATCTTTTGGTACTCAACTTTTTCTTTCCTTGCTAGTTTTTTGCTTATTGATTGTTTGTTTTTCTACATCGTAGTGTTTTAAATTTCTAACTAACATATTTATGCAACATTAGATGACTTTTTAAATCGTGTAATTATGCTTCCTTAGGTTGGATGGAGTCTCGATACTGAAATGGCTCTTTGGACTTTCAAATGATGTTAATCATTCTGAAGTTTCTTCAGAGGAGCAGTTAAGGAAAGTGTACAATATAACTGAAAAATTGGAGCAGAGAATCACTAATGATGATGAGAATGTAACTGTAAAAGTAGGGAAGCCAACCTTGTATCAGGTGTGATGAATATAGCTTTGTTTAGCTGGTTCTCTCTCTTTTACTTTGAGATTTGAAACAATGTTCTTCTCTCTCTCCAGGTTAGGGAATCAGTAAAATCGATGTTAGGTTTCCTACAGGATTCTTCCAGTTCATCAACAAAACTGGAAGGCACCACACTAAGTGAAGCCTCAGCTGCCTCCTCTGATATTGTTCAACCTTTGGATAGCACTTCTCAGAATATGCCATCTTTGACTGTAACATTTGTGGATGATGAAGCTGCATTTATGTTGTCGAACTTTTGGAAGTTTGAACAAGATGCTGAGAAAATTGGCTATGACTTTTCAGTTGGAGAATTTGCAGAGAAGCTTACATGGGAATGTCCTGATTCTTCTCTCGATAGACAATTGATGCCAACATCCTCTTCTAAAAGGAAACTGGCATTAGCAGATGGATCTAACAAACGTGCACGCGATAGTCTTGGGCCTGAATCTGTAGGATCTGGTGCATTCTCTCGAGGATTGAATATGCCCAGTGGTCCTTCTGGGCCTACTCGACGGGACACCTTTCGTCAGCGGAAGCCCAACACCAGCAGGCCACCTTCCATGCATGTGGATGATTATGTTGCTAGGGAGAGAAACATTGATGGTGCAAGTAATGGACCAAGTATTGTTGGCTCTTCCCAGCGTGGTATGCCCACTAGCGGTAGACCTCCATCAATTCATGTAGATGAATTTATGGCAAGACAAAAAGAGCGCCAAAACCCCACATTGGCAGCAGTTGGTGATGGATCACAGTTTAAAAATCTAACGCATGCGAGTCCTAATTATTCTGTTAAGCTGGATAAACCACGGCATGTGAAGGCGGATCTTGATGATGATCTTCAAGAGATAAATATTGTCTTTGATGAGGAGTCAGAATCTGATGATAGACTACCGTTCCCTCAACCAGATGAGAATTTGTGCCCTCCTGTTGTCATCGGAGAAAGTTCACCAAGTTTTGTTGTTGGGGAGACTGAAGGTGATGCAGATGATCCTTCTAGGTTTTCTCCATTGAGCACACCTCCAGCAACCAGAGAGGGAAGCATACATATGAATATTCCTGTTAGACAGTTAGCTTCACGGCATGAAGTTCCAGTATTTCAAGATGCAAATGCTTCCTCAGAGAACATTGGAGGCACAGGAGCAGAAAATTCTTCCTGTGAACAATCTGAAGAATCAAAATATGTCTCCCCTAATGCTGGATCAAGGGTTTCTACTATCCATCCCTCAACGAAGCATACAGCATTTCCATCACACACACATAATGCATCTCCTGCTCCATCCTCTGTGCAACCATTGGCTCCATCATCACTTTATCAGAGCAACAGCCCACAGAGAGGTGTTGATGGTTCAGTATCGTCTGGTTCACATGAAAGATTAAATGTTCCAATCAACCAGCCACCTTTGCCCCC
Organism: Musa acuminata AAA Group; assembly: GCF_036884655.1. Lineage (NCBI taxonomy): Eukaryota > Viridiplantae > Streptophyta > Magnoliopsida > Zingiberales > Musaceae > Musa > Musa acuminata. The sequence continues at coordinate 30,824,647 of NC_088351.1, read as the reverse complement.
AATGCCCCCTCCAGCTTCTGTGTCAGCCCAGACTGCTGAGCCAGCACAAAGCCACTCATTACCATTTTTGAACAGTGCCAGGGATTTACAACCTCCAGTTCCTTCAGGATATCCTCCTCGATCTTTTGATGTAAGTACTGGTAATGTTTGTCACGGGATCACATCTGATGACCTTTTTTTTGCCACAGCACCTTATTTTAGCTGCATCTTCTGCAATTTCAAATGGAAATGAATGTCATTGCTATTCTTTTTTGCAGCTTCAATCAGATAATCCACCATCAACTAGCAATAGTTCACTCCCAAATGCTCAACCTGGTCTTGATACCAAGTTATCTTGGAATGTGGCATCTGGCAATAGGCTGCATACTGACATCTTCGCTCCTGGCACCTCAGCACGGCCGGTGCCACCACTCCCACCTCTGCCACCACCATTGTCTGCCTCAGTTAATCAGTCACCCACTCTATTTTCTGGGTCCCAGGCTCCATTGAGTAATCAGATTAGTAATGTTGGGGCCCAGCCCTCTATTGCTTCCACTCCTTTGAGTAGCACAAATTATGGAATTTTGTCAGCCTCTGGAACTAGCCTTACTTATTCATTACCTCCATTTGCACCACCTTTATTTATTAGCCGACCTAACACTGTACCTGGGACATTTTTCACCTCACCGACATTGCAAAATATTCAGACCCCATCAAGTTTTTCGCAACCTTTTTCAAGTTCTCAATCCTCTTTGCAGTCTATGCTACCCCGTCCACCACCACTACCTCAAGCACAGCTTCCACGTCCTTCTCAGCAGCCTGGACCACCTAATCAACTTTCACAAACACTATCCGATCAAGCAATGTCATTCCAGCAAAACTCTTTTCAAGTTCAGGTCAATCAATTGCAGGTGCCCCAGCAGCTTCAGGTTCCCCAATTACAATTTTATTATCAACCACAACAGCAGGAACCTGCTTTGCAACCCTTACAGCCAATGCCTGAGCAAATTCAACAATCCACTCAGAATATCCAAGCTGATAATTCACTTCTGCAGCAAAAAGATTCAGGGATAACTTTACAGCAATATTTTGCCTCTCCTGAAGCCATTCAGGTCTGTATACGTCTGTCATATATAAAGAAGTAATTCTTATTCTAGTTTTCTGCATATTGGGTCATGCTTTAGACACTCTTTTTCTTGTTTTGATTTAACAGTCTTTATTGAGCGACCGGGATAAACTTTGCCAGCTTTTAGAGCAGCATCCAAAGTTAATGCAGATGCTTCAGGTTTGTACATTTCAACTTAACACACTGCTTTTGATTACTAATCAGGTACAGGATCTGCTCTTATATTCAAAACTTGGTTGTTCACTTGGGTATTTAACTGCAAGAGTAGAAGCGGTAATAAGCATAGCATCCCTCATATTTGTCTTTTACCGTGTGCTGGCTGTAAAATGAGTTTGTGGTAGCAGGACTCCTAGAATCTATCAGGAACATTGAATGCGTATCTAATGCAAGATGCAATCACAACCAAGTTAGGATGGTGCTGAGAGCAGTGTAAAATAGGTTTTCAATATCAACAGTAGTGAGGAGTCATGATGTTCAGTGATCTAGATTTTAACAATCATCTTACATTGAGAGACGTGGGAAGATAGAGATCGAGCTAACGAGTCCATTCCTGCTTCAACTAAAGATTGGCTTCCCTACTTGAAGGAGACAAATCCTCCCTATGATTCTCATAGAAATTATCTTTTATAGCTTTACATTGCATTGTTTAAGATGCCTTGATTACTTGTTGGAAGTTATAATATAAGGGGTATTTGTATTAGATCTGCCTTGTTTATATTCAATATGCTTATTTGGATCTATCTAATTGTATACATTCCTAATTTTGTAATGACTTCCTCTGAAGAAACTTTGTTAAATGCATATATGTTTTTGACTCTCTGTGGCTTCATTTATTGGTGTCATCTCAGCTCTCAGTTTGTCCTACATTTTATTGTGGTTCAGGAACGACTAGGCCAACAATAAACACTGCATGGACAAAGAAATGGAACAAACCGTTGTTGCTGGTGAAGAAAACTTGGCAAGTCCACAAAATGGTTGTTGGTTTAGCTCAATACATTCATCAATTTGATTCAATAGAGAGAAAGGGAGAAAAAAAGAGAGAATTTACTGTCTGCAAGGGAACATTGATGTATTTGGAGAAAAAGTTACTCATGTCCATGTATTTAATATGTACTCTAAAATATGTATACTATCCGCATGGTTGTATCATTTTGTAGGTTGTTTGTTATTGGGAATTCCATATTGGTCCATCTATTGTATCATTTGCGGCTTCATTGTTACTCCTAGGTGTATTCCTCATCTGTTGCTCTCAAGGGCCATCTGACTCCTACTAGGAAGCATGCTTGTTGAAGTGCTCGTGGGAATCCAACACGGCATCGTCAACTTTAGGTATGGAATCATGAACTATGTATGTTACTGATTGAATCATAATGGGGAATATTTGAGTAACTTATGCTGATTTATTTATATCATCGACCTACATGATACGATGACTCTTGTCTGTGGTAGCATTTACTCCTGTTTGATATCTTCTCTTATTCTTACTTGCCCTAATCAACTTGGAGCATGTAAGTTTAAAGTCTGTTTAGAAAGCTAACATTGTTCTGACTTGTTGTAATGTCTGCATTAGTTAGCTTTATAGAAATGATTTTAAGCACATAGTTATCTCTCTGTGCAATGATTCTAGTGGATATCTTATCATTATGAGAATTTGTTTCTTGCTACCTTTCATCGAGTTTATAAAAACAGTGTGTGGATTGCAGATGGTTCAATCCAGCATAGGAAGTTTAGAACATAGATGTTTTTACGTTGTTTAGGGATGACGTTTCTAATAAGATCTGTCTTATCTTATAAAATAATAATTAATATTTCAGCAACAAACCTGTTCTTTAGTCCTGGAGTTTCTTTAGATTTATGGCTATACTCCTATATTGTACACGAAAAAGAAATTAACATATATGGAACAGCATGGACAGTTTACATGTCTTGGAAATCTAATATCAACTGACTGCAGGGTGATAAAGCTTCAGAAATATGAAGACATCTGTGGTATGTCATGCATCTGACTTAGAATCAAAGCAGCCTTCTTTCTCAGCTCCTCCACCTTGAGGAGGTTGATGAGAACCTCCTTGAATCGTGGGGATTGCTGCACTGAGATCTCCGAATGCTTCACGATGCTATGTAACAGGTCGAGAGCCTTTTCCTTGGTGGGCAGAGAAGAGTTGTGCTGCAGAACCCGAAGAATTGCAGCCACCCCCTGGCTCTCTGCTATGGCCATGGAAGCAGAACAGGCCGTTCTCTCTTCCCTGATCAAGGTTTCAAGTGCTACCAGCGCAGCTTCACAGGCAACGGACTCCGCCTCATCCACTATCTGCACCAGCGGCCCCACGGCGCCGGCCTTCACCAGGCAGAACGCGTGGCGGGAGCACGCAGAGCCATGCACGGAACAGAGGCTTTGAGACAGTTCCGAAGAGAAGCCACACCATGACTTCATCCTAAAGATCCACTGCAACTGTGAGACTGGAAAGAACCCATCTTTCTGGTCCTTCAGATCGATGGCCGAGCCCGTCATGGTCTGGTCACTGGAATGGGATAAGTGACACAACGCAATGATCGCCTGCTTCTTGGCAAGCGAGCTGGCTGTCGAGAGGACTCTGATCAGTGAAGTGGAAAGATCGAGCTTGAGGGCTTGTCTCTGGAGCTCTGTCCTTTTGGGTTCTATGCAGCGAAGCAGCGATGCAAGAACATTCTCCAGGAGACAGTTGGTCACCATCGTTGGTTGCCATGGTGTTGGTTCATTCATCGTCACATGGTGGTGGTTGCTGCTGCTCTGTGTAGCACAGATGACTTCATGTATGGCTTTCAGGATCTCCGACCTGTAGAGCATCTCATCGATGTCGGCGTCATCCGATGGAAGCCGACCGATGATTCCAGCTGCTGCTGTTCTCTCCTCCATGTCAGGCGAGCTGGTGAATACATTTACGAGGGTGTTGACAGCACCTTCTTTCTCAGGAGATGGTGGCAGAGGAACTCCTCCCGGATGTTCTTCAGCGATGCTGTGTATTAGCCTTAGCACCTGCAGCCTCACCCCGCTACGGTGATCTCCCGAAAGGGTGGAGAAGAGGCGACTAATCATGCTCTGATCACACCGCATCAGGTCCCGTGCATCACTGGATTTCGTCGCCATCAAGACGAGCAAGCGCAAGCAGGAACATTTGGTCTGAGGAGAGGAAGCGGATGCGGCGTGGAGGAAGACATGGATGTTGTGGAGAGAGTGCAGCTCCTGCAAGCTTGGATTGTTGCAGTAGTCTTGAGGCTGGCTGGCGCCCACGAGCGATATCAGGATCTCAACAGCGTCCTGCTTCCACTGTGGCTCGGATGTAGTAGAGTGCACGAGGCCAAGCAATGCCGGGATGATGTCCCTATCCAACACCAGCTTCTGTACCACTCCAGGAAAGGCCGTCAACCTTTTGATGCAGCCGAGGCATGCGGGCTTGCACACGCATGAGTAGAGCGATTTGGTCAGCGTGCCGATGAACTGCTCGCTCTCGAAGTGTCTCGCGGTGTTCTCCAGGAGCTGCATCCCTGTCAGTGCTGTGGCCATCTGCGCTCTGCCCTCCGTGTTGACTGAGATGTGAAGCACAAGAAACGAATCAAATCAGTCAAACCATCAAGCGAGCTACTCCAGTTGACGTGCTTCATCTGCAACGCTGCGTGCTCACCTTGTTGGAATGAGGTGAGAAAAGGTCGAACGTGTCCAGCTCGCGCCATCTGTATGACAAAATGCGTCTTTGACGATAGCCTGCTTAACACATGCAGGGCTTTCTCCGAGATAGCAGGGACAGAGTTCTGAGCGAGAGAGACCAAGGAGGGGATGCAATCCTTGGCGTTCCCAATTAGATCTGCGAACTTCTCGTTCTCAGACAAATCCAGTAGCACCTGCAGAGCTTCGGGTTCGGTTTCGCCCCTGCAGAACATCTTCACGATGCACCGCACAGCTCCTGCTGCAGCAATGGCTTCCTGCATCAAAGAATAGCAAGTCAACCCACACAGGAAGAAGGAAAAGTAAAGGAGATGTCTTGATGAAAAGAGTTCCGTTTGCTCCTTGCCTTGTTTTCCGCGGAGTGATTGGCCAAGTAGCAGAGGCACTTCAGAGTTGATTTGGAATTCACCGCATTGTTCTTCAACATGGTTACTAGTTTTGTAACAGGATTTAGCTGGGAGATTTCCGCGATATAACCGGGCACCTCCATTGCTGCAAGCAGAGTCTCCAGAGCTTGGTTGAGCGTATCGGGTTCGCTCGAGGCTAAGTCGGACATTGCATTCTGCAGCTTAATCGTCAAGCTCCTTTTCTGCCATTCCTGAATGGAATTCTGAAGCGAAATGTTTCGGGTTAGCTCCTGGGAAGATAGCAGCTCTCCACAGGTCGGGCATGTTCTCTGTCCCAGCTCGAAGTATTCAAGGATGGCTTTTCTCTCGAAGCTGTGTCCACAAACAACGGCGACCGGGTCTTGCATCAGCTCGCCGCTGATTGGGCATGTGAAGGATCCGATGAAGTTATCTGACGTCGGGGGTGTGGCGCCTTCGCCTCTTGGGATGGGGATCATCTCTGTTCTGCTCAACAGGTGTATCAGTTGCGCGAGCTGCAGGGCTTCAGCGTGCTGCTTCCTGGCCTCCATTTCTTCCTTCTCCTGCTTCAGAAGGGCCATTTCTCGTCCAAGTGAAGCACTTGTGGTGGCACCGATCGCGTCCGATATCTGGTGCAGGAGCCTCGACGTGTAGTCCCTGCTCCTCCCATCCTCCGCCGCCGAATTCGCTATCTCCGTAACGATGGCCTCGGTTGCCGCTGCCGATTTGAACTCCACGGATTCTAGACCGTGGACTATCTCCTCCGCCTTGGACTTCAATCGCAAGGTGGAGTCCAGGTTCCCCAAGCTGAGGCTTTCGATGGCTCTACATATCTCGTGAGCCGACCGCTGCAGCTTGGACAGCACGTCGCGGCAAACGAGCAGCCGAGACAGCCGACTCCTTGCGCCGTAGGTCTTTAGGGTTTCTCTGACCTTATTGATTTCAGCCTCCAATTGCTGCAGCGCCGCCGTCGTCGTTCCCCACTCCGGCGTCCTCTCCACCCTCCTGGCCGTCAGTTCTCGGACGAGCGCATGGAGCAGGCCCATGTACTCGGAGAACCTCCGGAAGCTCTCCTGCTCGAGATCAACGTGCCTCGCATCGGCGCAGAACAGCATGACAGAATCCGCCACTCGTTTCAGTAGCTCATCCCTCGCCCCGAATCCCATGATATCCATGCCGACCTCCGGACGCTTCGACTGGATTGTTCCTCAGAGAAGAGGGATGGGCGCTTGCATAGGCAGAGTTAGGAGGAGGAGAACACTTGGGCGGTAGTTTCAGAGTAGGCGTAGTGAGATGGATTGGGGATGCGGACGCCTCTCTCCACGCGGTTAGGTGCCGTAGGCCGTGAGCTAATGGCTTGCTGGGAGGAATCTGCCGGAGAAGGACCTCGTCATTTCGTCGAATGATACGCGGACGAGAGGGAGACCTTCCGCTTATTTTCCCTCTTCCGGTCGCGGTTGGTTGCGCGTATGCGTCCACTTCTTGAGCGAGGCATCACGGTGATCCCACCCGTTTATATCTCGTGCCGAGACTTAGTCTTGATATCTTAGCCGTTCATATTAATGCAACAATTTTTCTCTCCAAACAAAAGATAAAATTGCATCATATATATATATATATATATATATATATATATATATATATATATAGATGCAAAGCTAAGCTTACATATAATTTTAGTGGCAATTCTATCTCTAAACAACAATGTGAAACCAATCCCTTCTCATAGAAAAAGCACATCACATCATTCAGACAACATACAAACTCTTCTCTCAGTCAGACTCCGTTCACTGAGTCCTCCTCTCTCTTAGTCAGTTCAGTGTATCCTCTCTCTCTCTGTCTCTCTCTCTCTCTCTCATAAGAAGGAAAAGTTCAATATCATTTTGACCTCATGGAGTTATGTAAGCGTTCACATAGGCTATTTCTCAAGTGGTTGACCTTGACTTGTCTCGAGGAAAATTGTCAATGCATATATCTTCGCTAGCAAGTAAACCTTCCCTCGCTTGTCAAAAGCGTTGCTCTTTTAAAACAATAAAAGGACTACAAAAAGTCAAGTCTACCACGCGGTTGACTTTCGTAAAGTGCCAAAGATGTGGTATGGAGCTCAGCATCTGTGGAATTCGACCCAAGTGACATGCAACGAGACACTGACTTTAGTTCCAAGTCGATAACGAGGGATCAATTGAGATTTTTTTATAGGGTATAATGTTTGTTAGATCGGAAGAGTTTTGGTGTTTCAAGAAACTTTTATGATCGATTAGGAATCGGTGGCTATAAATTTTGTATATAGTTTTTTAGATTATAACTTATTATCGTAGCACTAAAATCGTGTTAGTGAGGTAAGAAAGCAAAACAAAAAAAAAATAGATACATTGAAGCTGATGTTTTGCGATGAAGAACTGATTATGATATCCATGATCCAAATTATCGGCATGTTTTCCATGACATAGTTCAGTCATAAACTTTTATGCTTTATTGGTAAAAACTATGACCATTGATTTTTGGATATCGTGCATAAAGGTTTTGTATATGAATCCAAAATAATGTGATCATAAATGGTACGTATTAAAAAAGTTTTAATATAATTATTATTTAATAAGATTATTTAGTCGGAATCAAGAGCTCACAAATCCGTTAGATCTCCCTTACTTTCAGATGTGCCTTTTAGAACTCATATGTTTGGATATGACAAAATCATATGGGTACGTTCATCGTCAAAAACGGATAATTCCTCACGAACCTACAAGCCACACCAATAGCCAACCGACCAAATGATCTCTTATCATTATAAATTCAAAATTTGCATGTCCGATGAGAATTCATTTTGATCAAATCGAGAATTTATTTCGTACATATCTTAGGTTGGTGCGGCGTTAAGATGAAGATAGGATCCCAGCTGAGATTCTATAAAACTGTATGATGTATTTGTACGATAAATTGTGTAGGAAAATCTAGAGGCGACATCATATGTGCAGCGGTAGAACAGAAAATAAAAATCCTCAAATTTCCCATAAATTGTGTTTGTCATCGTACGAAGATTGGTATACAAAATTCATAAAACTAATAAGTACGTATATGAAAAATTATATCACCTAGGGAGATCGTATATCTTTGAATCTCTACATATATATAAGAGTGGGTAAAAGAGGTCAATCGTTCTCCTCTCTAGCGGTGGACCACACAGTAGAGCTACGACAATCCTCCTCGAATCTCCAGGTCTACTATTTGAGGAGGAGAAAGGGAGAGGAGAATAGGAAGTGACAACCAAGAGAAGCTCTAGCATATGAACCTTTGGTTTCCTCCTAATTATAGAGTCCCCTGTTAACTTAACCCTATTAGATCTTGCCCTATTGGGTATTGGATCTCCATCCAACTATCCAAGCCTCGTAGATTAGTGGATCTCTATCGAATAATCTCTCATTTAATCTTATTGGATCTCATTCATAAGATCCAATAATTCAGTGGCTTATTGGATATCCAATAAGATATGAGCTCCAACGGATATCTTATATCCGATAGATATGCAATGTCTATCATATGTATCTGACCCTCTAGGCCCAATATCGAGATAGTCATGAATCATACTGGTTAGAACTCCTTCTTGTTTGGTAAATTATTATCACAATAATAATTTACTCTTCTCATTGACTACGAACGTACTAGGCCACTATGCCGTAGTCCCTAGACTATACAAGAGAATTCAATCCATTGGACTTGTCTATCCTCAGTTACCCTATACCTATAGTCCCTCATCCATCTAATATCTCAAAGATTGTATACCAGGCATGGTACTGTCAAGCCCATATAGTTTTTACTCGAGTCTCACTGTAATCAGATTCTCCCGGAAAACTCTCTCTCAATTCGAATGACCATAGCGAGTGATTTGTCTGAGCAAGAATACATTAGATATTCTTTTTATGACACTGAGGGTAGATGGTCCTCTATCGACATTCAATAGCCCTCATAAGGTTGGCTACCACCCTCGATGACTAGTTGTGTTAGATCTAGAACCTCTAGACCTATAAGTTCGATATCTAAGAGTGGAGTACTCATACATCATATCCTTGGTGTCTTAAGTCTAAGAACCAAATACATCATTGGGACTATAGAATCTCTGTTTGATAATAAGGCATCATCAACCATCCAGCATTTCGTAAGCAGATCAATTAGTGAACTTATTCTTCAATGAGCACATGTACTGTACCCCCTAGTATCCCTACATGAGCAACTATGAGACTAGTTGCATCTATCATATGGACGGGTATACAACACACTAGTCTATCCGGTTATCTCGATGTCCCTCTCGAGTAACCTATGACTAGGATTATTTAGGATCTATGTTTAAAAGCAAATCGGTCTCATTATCGTGATCACAATCTGATTCCTATTGCACAGATCCATGGACATCACAATATATTCATGCATATATGCAACAAACAATATAAAGTGATAAAAAATTAAAATATAATAAGTAAAAAAAGAAAGCGTATCATATCATACGTGTCATCACTCACATGATTGGCTTGCAGGGCACTAGCAATCTTGTGTCCAAGTCTCTACACTGAGTTATTGAGATGAAATTCTTTTGGAATTCAATGCCAATGATCGCATTTATAATCTCCTATTTCACTTGGATCTTAAGAGTGAATACTTCTTCTCAAACTTTTGATTAGAGGGTTGTATTTGAGTCTATAACCTTTTGCTCGAGTGCGAAACAGGTGCTAGTTCAGTGTGATCATCTCTTATGATCGTGATCGCTTTACATCAATTTTGATTATTTTTCTTTCACTTATTCATGAAGAGTTTGGAAAGATCCTTTTAGTACTTCTCGCATGTATGACCTATAATCTTTCGGTGATCACAAACAAATTGTGTCCAGACAATACATCGATACTCTCGATAGGTAGAATTTGGGAAGTAAATAGTCAGTATTGTGGACTTCTCACAATAGTTATACGAAGCTTTGGGTTGCGGGAACATGAGGAAGAAGTTTGTGACCGAAAGAAGTTGGCCATTAATTTTGGGATATCGTGGATAAAGGTTTTGAATATGAATCCTTTCAATAAAATAATACGAGCATAAATGATACTTGTTATAAAATCTTTTAGTATAATTACTATTTAATAAGATCATTTAGTTTTACATTAGTTATGGGAATCAATGACTCGTAAGTCCGTTCAGACGTCTTTTATAGCTCACATGTTCCGAAATGATAAAATCATATGAGTACGTCCATCGTCCAAAACAAATAATTCCTCACGAGCCTACGAGCCACATTAATGATCGATCGATCAAACAATTTTTTATCACTATTAATTTAAAATTTATATGTCCAACGAAAATTCATTTTAATCCAATCGAGAATTTGTTTATGTATATCTTAGATTGGTGTGGCGTTAAGGTGAAGATAGGATCGCACCTGAGATTCTATAAAACTGCAATGTATGTGTACTATAAAATCTCCAAAAATACTTAAGTTAATTTTTCGTGTAGAGGATTTATTCTGGTGTCAAATTTGTATAAGTGTGATTGCATGATGATAAGCTAGAAAGTTTACATGAGATATTTTTTTTATAATAAAGTATGAGATCATTGTATTCAAGATTATAGTAAAAATCGAAAATGATTACATGTTCTATGCAACCGTAAGTGTGATCACATATAATCACACCTAGATGATATAGGATAACAATTGATTGAGTCAAGACTGAGTCAACCAATAAGTTGTCTCAATCGTTTAGCACCACAATGATTGAATGATATTGAGGTGTTGACATAACATATCAGATGGATATTGAGGTGTAAATATTTATAAAAGAAAATAATTCATAGAAATTGGATGTATAGAAAATCTGATATTGTGCGTCTATTTTTTTTATTTTTTCCGATAAGACAGCGTTAGATAGTGTTAAATGAACGGCACTGTTGCAACCCTTTGCAACTAGAGTAGGCTAAGTTGCTGCTCTAAAATATATTTAAAGTATATTTAACAAGCTCTAAAATCAATTATAAGCAGAAAAATCATAATTATATTACTGTTATGCAAAAAAATTTAAAATAAAAATTGAGATAGATCAAATTTATGATATATACTTTTCGATATTATTCAGAAAGCTTTTATCTGATTTGTATGTGCACCATCGTCGGATTCAAAAACGGTAGTGATATCGATTTATAAAAAAAACTCAACTTTCATTCTTATCTTTTTCTATTTTTGATAAAATCATTATTAACGATGGATTAAGATATTGAGAATAGATATATAAATTTAATAATTAATATTTCGTCCCAAGAAAATTTTATTCTTTGTAAGCAAGAACAAAAGGTTTAGGATGATAATTAAGAGAATCCCTTCCCAAATTATCTTTCAAAGAATCATACTACAATTGAACTTCTTTTTTATTGACCGATAATGGTAATTAAAATATAATCATATCTATAATATATCTTAACTAATTAAATAAGATAATATAATCTAATAAGATTATGATAAATCTTATGTGATTAATAACCCATCATACATAAAATCAAATTTGATTGATGGATACATACAAAAATAAGAAGCATTGGTCTTTAAAAATCATTAATTTTTTTGTGCACATATATCTAAAGTCTCATTAAAAAAAAAAGCTTTTGAAACGAATACACATCATTGAATTTATATAAAAATTATGAGATTTTTATTGTTGTTGTTGTTAATATAATACCAACAAAAATACCGAGAAAAATAATAAAAATAATAAATGGAGAAAGAAGAAAAATGAGATAAGAAAGGAAATAAAATAGAAAGGACAATAAATAATAATAAAAAATACAAAAAAAATCAAGAATTAGATCTAATTTCCCAACAATCTTCCATAACCCAAATCAATGTTAGAGAATCCTCGAACCATATCAAACATGCTTATGGAAGATCATCAAACAAAAAGAAAATACACATGAAACACGAGAAGCAAATCAATCATGTATAGTAGATTAGATGGTGTAGGGATGAATCCACATCATTATTTCTTAACTAAAAATACATTCTTAAAATAAACTCATAAAAAAAAATAAAAATTCTAAAAAAATATATATATAATATCATCATAAACTCTATCAAAACTAAAGGAATGAAATCCAACAGATGGAACGATAATATCTCAAACGAGGAAAAATATTTGTCCCCGGAGATCGATTAGGGTATAAAATAGTATAAAGTAATTAGACCTAACAATGATCAATTGTCACAATAATTCATTAAAATTAATATCAAAATCAATCAATCGAAGTCGATTAGAGTCGAGATTGGTCAAACAAACCCTAAGTTTGTCGTCTAAGTTAGATGAGTTTCGATCGGCTCAGTAACTGGTACGACGCATAAGGGCGTTATGGTAATGTCACACATTAGCAATAAATCCGAGTTTTTAAGGCTATTATTAATGCGATTGATTCTAACTTTCTGCCACAATATATACGTATAAATCAGATCTTAATTGCTGAAGTGGGCTCCACCGTCGCCTGCCGATTAACCGTGGCGCGGTCACGACGTCAGCACCGCGGTTAATTTAACTCCCCAATTAGGCCATCACATGGAGGGGAGGGGGTGTTTCCGTTCCGTGGCTCGGCGGAGATATGTGAGCCGCACCCAAACGAAGCGAGTCATCTCTCTCGCGCTCCCTTCTTCTCTCGGACAGAGGTCCCCCGTTTCTTCCCCTTTCTTGGCTTTCTTCTCCTCACCCGAATCTCTACCCCAATTCCTATGCCTCTCTCCCTTCTCCTCCTCCTCCGTCTCTGAACCCTAAGCCTGGCCTCAGATTTCTAAACCCTAAATCCGCAGCCGGCGACGATGATGTCCGATGATCCCTTCGCTCGCCACCGCGCCTTCATCTCCGCCTCTGTGAGTGCCCCCTCCTTCCCCACCTTCAACAGCCCCTCCTCCTCTTCCTCCCGCAGCCCTTCGCTTAGCCCTAACCCTAACCCTAACCCCCTCCTCCGCCCCTCCCCATCCTCCTCCTCCGCCGCCGCCGCGGCCGCGGCCGCGTCGGCCTCCTCCGCTGCCTCCAAGAGCCGCCTGATCTCTCCTCCGTCCTTCTCCCATAATGGCCGCGTCGCTCTCGCCCTCGCCCCTGCAGCCGCTTTCCTCCTCGACCTTGGCGGCGCCCCCGTCCTCACCGTCCTCTCCGTCGGCCTCATCCTCACCTACCTCCTCGACTCGCTCCGCCTCAAGTCCGCCGCCTTTTTCGCTGTCTGGGCCTCTCTGATCGCCTCCCAGCTCGCCTTCTTCTTCTCCGCCTCCGTCTACTATGCCCCTCTGCTTGCCGGGCTCGCGCTTCTCCTCTGCGCCGAGACTACCTTCTTGATCGGCGTCTGGGCTTCCCTCCAGTTCCGATGGATCAAGATCGAGAGCCCTTCCATCCTCCCGGCCCTGGAGCGACTCCTCTTCGCATGCATCCCCATCATCGTTCCCGCGCTCTTCACCTGGGCCACCGTGTCGGCTCTCGGCATGGTCAACGCTGCCTACTACCTCATGGCGTATTCTTGCCTTTTCTACTGGCTCTTCGCCCTCCCCCGCTCTTCCGCCTTTAAGTCTCAAAAGCATGAGGCCGGTGAATCGCAGATACTTGGCCCCTTCGAAGGATGCCTCCACACCCTCTATCTCCTATTTGTGCCGCTTCTCTTCCGCGTTGGTTCTCACCACGCCACTGTCTTCTCCTCTTTCTCATCTGTATGTGATCTCCTACTGCTTTTCTTCATCCCCTTTTTGTTCCAGTTGTATGCATCCATGAAGGGGGCACTGTGGTGGGTCACGAGGGATGCCCACCAGATGCATCAAATTCGGGTGGTCAATGGGGCGGTGGCCATGGTGGTGGTCGTCATCTGCCTTGAGGTTAGGGTTGTGTTCCATTCCTTTGGACGGTACTTGCATGCTCCTCCCCCCTTGAACTATCTTCTGGTCACTGTGACAATGCTTGGGGGGGCATCTGGGGTAGGGGCTTATGCTGTTGGTATGGTGGGGGATGCTTTCAGTTCGGCAGCTTTTACTGTCTTGTCTGTTCTGGTTAGTGCAGCTGGGGCGATAGTTATTGGATTCCCTGTTCTGGTATGCTTCTATCTCTGTAATATTTATCTCAAGTTTTTGTTTATTATGTCTGCGTAACAACGAGTATAATGCGGAAAAAGGGAAATATGTTGTGCTGTACTGTTATATCTTATTGTTGACTTATTTTAACTGAAAATTTGTTTCTTAAATCTTAAAAGGTAATGTTTGTCTCTAAGCATGTTGATTTGAAGCCTGTAAGCCTGTCTTCTTGCAGGAGAAGACTTTAAAAGAAAACATATGTTAGGAAATTTAACTTGTACATCTTTGCAATATTCTAGAGATACTAAGCTTCTGGATCCTATCTTCCTTAGGAACCCTTCCATTTTTGACTTGTAGAACCTTATCTGCACCACTTGATGGTTATTACATTGCATTCTCGAAGTTCTCATTATTGACCTTTTATGGGCATTTGTAACATGAAAATAACTGCAGGAATTATGCTTACATAGCAAAACATAACAATAGGTTTGGATTAGGTGTCGTGATTAGCAACATCAACGAGTTGTATGGATTATGTTTTTGTCCAAGTTTATATTAAGCTATCTTCATATAAGAAAAATGTTAGATTTAGAACAATGCTGTTATTTCTGGTTACATCTGGTCCACATAGCTACTGAGAAAAGCTCAACTGAAAACAGGTGCTAATAACAAACCCAAAGTTATATCAGTTTCCAACTTGGGACATGTTCCGTCTCATAGGTTGCAACTGGTGCTCTAGATATTTTCCAACATTTTCATCCACGGTGTGCATTCATGGGTCAAGATTAAGGCACATGACAAATTGAAGATTTGAATTCTTTCTCATGCTTAATGCTACCTTGTTAAACAATCATGCATGGTATGGATGCACAGACACACATAGGCACCACCTTGTGTGCTTTTGCCCTTGTTTTCTGGTGTGTGCTGATAGTCTCCATGTATTAGTTAATATGGTAAAACAATTATTCCAGAACTATGGAGCCATTAGGTAGGTCTGTTCAGGTTAATAAAAAAACCCATTTAACTCAAAGTTAAATTGAAGCCCAACATCCCTTTGAATTTATTATTGTTTTAATTAAGTATATATGGTTCCATATAGCAGTGATAAGACTTGGTCATGTGTTATAGTGCTAATTGTATCGATCTGCTTGTTCAGGTTATTTTAGTGGCCAGTGATAAGACTTGGTCACGTGTTATAGTGCTAATTGTATCAATCTGCTTGTTCAGGTTATTTTAGTGGCTATTTAATAAGATCAAATATTGATCTCTTGATAACTTTTTTTTTTTCGCTTTAGTGTTTTAGGCATTGTTGTGGAACTTCAATTTTTTTGTTACTGGAAGTGGCTTGCTTGACTATTTATGCTTTGATTTAGTTGTTTATTTCTATATTCAGATTCCAATTCTAATAAGTTGCTGCATCAGTGACATCTTTTGCATAAGTTTTATCGAAATATGCATTGGGAATTCCCTTGTTTCTTCTCCTTTTTCCATTCATGTTCACATCCTTTTTTTTTACGGTTAACAAAAAGAGCATATATATTTATTTATTTTTTAACAACCAGGTTACGATGTAGTTGAGGATTGGTCTAACCATCATCTATGTTTTCTTTTAATCTTTCGAGATTTAAACTGCATGCACTCTGCTGTTTATGCATAATATCTGAGACAATGAACAAGTTACATGGCCATCAATTGCACTGAGTTGTCGGTTTATTATCTTGTCACGTGACCATCAATTGCAACTAGCCATGCCACAACCTTCAACAGCTCTGTACCTAGCTGGCAACTCATGTACTTGCAAACCATAATTATGAATTGCACTGCTGTCTGCTGTTCACTTATCCAGCCTATTTTGACTTACTATGCAATATATATGGACTGGAACATTATGCATCTGTATGCCATTGATGCTTGATCCTTCAATTTCATGCATTGAAAGAAGTATCAGTTTTCGTGATGCTCTAAAATCTCTTCTTCTTTATGTGTTCCTCCAATCATCACTCATCGTCTCTTTGTTTAATAAGCAATTGCATCCTCTCCCTTATGAAAGGCTATTGTTGATCAATGTTCCACTTCGAAGCATTTACTAGTTCAATTTTTCTTAAGCCCCAGATTACCTCAAACCAATGATTGTTGTGCCATTTGAGACAGTAATGTACAAGTGGTACATATCAGTCCGATCATTAATCGATACACAGACCATCCTAGTGTTAAAATATAAAAAATTAAAAATTAAAAAGTGGTGGGCCCTAATCCATTTCAGTGTTAAACAGGAAAAAAGGGGCAAGTTAGTGCTCGCAAATGCGAGCCCCTCTTCGCTACTGCAATGCTACAGGGGCGCTGCCTCTTCCCTCACTGTTGCCACTTCGCTGTTGTGATGCTACAAGGGCATTGCCTCTTCTCCGCTGTGGGTGCTACCTTTTTGCCACTATGATGATGCCACTGTCGCTTCCGCTTTGACACTGCCGCCTCACTTCTTCTCCTCTTCTTTCTTCTTCTTCTTCTTTCTTCTTTTCTCCTCCTTCCGCATTTATTCTTCCATTGCCCCTTCCTCTTTACCCTCTTTTTCTTCCTCGTCAAAACATCATTATGCACTAGTGATCAATATGTACCGTTCCAACAGATTGTCAAACTGGGTCTAGTACCTGAAAGGGCAAACCCCGCCCCAAATGACTCCAGGTGCTCCTTGAGACCATTGTACCACTTCTTATTTTTCTTATACTTTCCAAGTTGGTTTAGTGTCAGATTCTGACCTCTATGTCGAGGTCTGAGCTAAGCTGATGTGATAATATCTCATTTTCCAAATTTCACACCCTAGTTCACATGTCAAAATCATATCAGTTTGGAATTGATTTGAACTAAGCCTAACTGCAGCAACTGTTTGACTGACATTTGCATGATAAATATATAGAATGTGTATTTAATTAAGGGGTAGATGAGTAAGTTTGAGAGACAAGGGAATGCAAAAAAACACGAGGCAAGGTCCGTTAGCTGAGAAAATACAATAATCAAAACACATTGTCATCATTTTCAACCAAAAAATTATGAAACAGCATTCACATATAAATGCTTGACTATAATTTCACTCAAATATAAGTCTTTTTAGGGTATAATCACTGTATGATATATGTTCTATTTTCTCACCAGAAGTTCCTTTTTCTAAAGTTAGTGCTTTTAAAGCATTGTTTTTCAGAATTAAGGTCCCTTTTGATATAAGGGTAGGTATTTTTATTTCCTTAAATTTGTATATTAAATGAGTTTTGATGCAATATCTAAAGAAGTTAGGTACCTAGAGAATGTATTGGTCAAACCTAATATAATTTAACCTAATTTGAACTAGGTTCAATTTTAACCACATGATATATCTAAAAGATTTTGCATGGATCTCATCTTTGTGACCTTCATGATATGTGAGCCGGGATGCATGCCTTTTATATTGCTTCATAATCTAGTGGTTTAATCTGATGCCCATGACATTTCATTGAATCAGTGAATAAAACTACTGCTGCATCATATAATTTCGGTATTGGTTTCCATTTGGACTTGAGCCTCCTTATTTAATTAGGATAGAATTTTTTGTAGTTGTTTTGGCACATTGATTCTCTATTTCCTTTGGTCTTCATGATCTTCCATTAGTAATCTTTCTAATACTGATTATCCTATGATTGATTCTTTAATGATATTTTTTGCTAGATTATTAAATTTTGCTGTCTTCTGTATACATATTTGGCCAATGTTGCTTTGGTTTGATCAATTGTGTTTTTGCATCTTTAGTCAAGTTAAGCATTGAATCTGAGACATTCAAAAGCCTTGGAGATAGTGGGCACCCATTTGACTCCTGTGCCTCTATTGTTATTGTGTGGATTAAGTGTTGGATCATGCATAGACTTCTGAAGACAAGGACTATTTGAAAAGTGCACACATGGTATTTGGCGTTGAAGTGTTGTGTGGTTGAAGTGTCAGCTCATGCATAGAAATATAAAGAAAAGGACTATTTGGAAAGAGCACCCATGGTATTTGGCATTAAATCCCATGATGCCTTTGTCACAAAATTTATTTTCTTTTTAAGAGGTTATGGGCTGCTCGTTAGTCTATCCTCTCCTTTCCTCATGCTCTATCACTTTCTCTATCTGAGAAAATTTTCCCAACTTTATATGGTCAATTTTGTTTTTGTCATTCATTCTTCTTCTCCCTCTTCTTTCAGTCTTCTCCCTCTTATTTTTCTTGTCATGAAGTTATCAAATGTGGTTAGAATTGATCAAAACTGGTCAAATTTTTTTAGCTTCAATTTGTTATATTGATTCATGCTAATATCTGATTATAAGACGGAGAATTTGGTTAGAATGGGATTCATCTTGGATGCTATCAATTGTTTTTATCAATGTTTCAAATCTTGAGGCAGACCCCTATCAATCTTTGGTTGGACCGGTATGGGTCTGGTACATGCTAGCCTATCGACACATGGTATACTGGTGTACCAGGTGGTACAAACATACAGAAAGATGGAGAGACTTCGGAACAAGGAGGAGGAGGAGATGGAGGAGGAGAGCAGCAGAGGAGGAGAAGAGATGTTTTGGCTGTCAACAGTTGGAGAGATATTTTAAAAATTGGAAAAAGAGTCCTGAACTGGACTGAAAAATAGTCCCAAACTGGACTGAGCAAAATCATCTAGTGTTTATGGTCAGACTTTTTTTTTTTAACTATGAGTTTTATTATCTTTGAAGAGGTCTAATGATAGAGTGCCATCTATATGATAGAATGCCTGAAGATATTCCGTGGTGGATTTTAGAATACTAAAGTGTCTAGTTGCTATGCATGATGGAGTTCATTGTATGTAATTTTCCATTTGAGTTGCCTCTGACATTTGTTCTGTGTCATTCCTTTGTTACATTTTACTAGTCCTCCAAATTTTAAATTTTTTATGCAATGTTTCTTTTTTTCCATTGCTTTTTAGGTGATTATTAAAGTACAAATTAGAGTTCATGATGGCTGAGATCCTTATGTTCTTTGCTCTGGATAGTATGCAGAATCTTCTTTTGTCTTAAAGTTAGTCTCCTTCATCTCATGGTTTAAAATCATTTTCCATGAAGATGATTACTAATATAATTTAGTTTTAGAATTGATTTGATTGAAAGGTTAAGATAAACTTAGTATGCCAGATTATGCAAGATAAATGTAATAGTAGCAAAAGAAGACATAAATAGAGTTGCTTAGAACTCCTAGGTTGAAGGAGAAAATAATGATGCAGCTAGCATATCTTCTTTTATGTAATAATAAAAACCACATGTTCAAGTCGAATTTTAGCTAAATGTCTAGTGTAAGTGGCAAGTAATATTTATATTTTAGATAATCAAAGATTTATATCATTGATACAATTGTATTGCTGAATTTTACTGACATTTGTTCATAAGAATTTTTTGCAGTCTGTTGGACTTGAGTGTTTGCATGTTCTGTTTTTCTGATTTGATGCCTTTTGTTTGCATGAAAATCTTGTACATGTATGCCATTGTTCTATTATTGTGTGTCGTATTTTGTCATATTATTATTTGCTAATAATCATTGAAATGGACTTGTGTCACTTTGGCAGTTACTCCCTCTTCCTATGATCTCTGGCTTCTACATTGCCCGATTTTTCACAAAGAAAAGCTTGACATCATACTTTGCATTTGTTGCATTAGCAAGCCTGATGGTTCTATGGTTTGTTGTACATAACTACTGGGATCTAAATATATGGATCGCTGGTATGTCTTTAAAATCCTTCTGCAAGTTGATAGTCGCAAGCATAATCATGGCAATGGCTGTTCCTGGCTTGGCACTTCTTCCTTTGAAGTTGCGGTTTTTAACTGAGATTGGTCTTACCGGTCATGCACTATTATTGTGCTATATAGAGGACCGCTTCTTCAACTACACTGTCATCTATTATTTTGGGTTTGATGAAGATGTTATGTATCCTAGCTACATGGTCTTGACAACCACTTTACTGGGCTTGGCTTTGGTGAGGAGGTTATCTGTTGATCAACGGATTGGGCCAAAAGCTGTTTGGATCTTGACCTGTTTGTACCTGTCAAAGCTGGCAATGCTGTTTATTACATCAAAATCAGTTTTGTGGATGACGGCTATTTTACTATTGGCTGTTTCCCCTCCGCTGCTTCTTTACAAGTATAGACCAAGCCATATATAATTAATATCTTCTGCTATGAAATACACATTCACCATGTTTATTTTAAGAAAGTATTTGTTACTTTAATGATATATTTTATAATTGCTTTTAAATGATTAATAGATTAATTTATTCTATTCAGCTTGGTTTCTGGTTTTCAATTATGCAGAGATAAGTCAAAAGGAGCTTCGAAAATGAAATCTTGGCAAGGTTATGCTCATGCATCTGTGGTTGCTTTATCTGCTTGGTTATGTCGAGAAACAATTTTTGAAGCTCTTCAATGGTGGAATGGAAGGCCTCCATCTGATGGTTTGCTTTTGGGTTCATTTATTCTCTTGGCTGGAATTGCTTGCATCCCAATAGTTGCTCTTCACTTTTCCCATGTCCAGGTAAAACACAAGTCAGCATCTTTATTGCACAGGTTGATTTTAGTTACTATTCAGGTTACTGGTATCTTTATTTGTAATTATGTTATTATTAAAAGAATGCTATGCTAATAATTTTTTCAATCCATCTCTATGCCTTTTACTGGTTTAGCGAAAATGAAAAACAACTACATCAGGTTGATAGTTTTTTCATTTCATTTATCATGCAAGCCAAATTACTCTATGGAGTATGAATTGCTAGCATAGGATCTCAAATTTTGGACTTTCATAGTGCATTATTATGTGGATTATTTTCAATCTCATAGTTAAGTTGACTTGCTAGTGTTAGAACAATCATATTTAGCAATGTCTGATGCTATTTTGCCTGCACATGAACTGGAGTTTAGATCATTGCAGCAAGACTTTGCTCAAAAGGTTTGGTTGGTTGTTAGCAAAGCTAGTTAGGAAGGCTATAGTATCTTGGAAGTGTTTCCACCACAATTAATTTACTTCTCATTTATATTGAGATTTCATGCTATCTATCAAAGAGTCAAAATATCAAATGGATTTCCCATATATGGAAGCATTTGTTAATCCCTTGGCAAACCTAATAAGATCATAAGAAAGTAGGGAGCCTTCTTAAAGATGAAGTTGAACAGATAAGTCTTTTTTTACTTTATATTTGATTGTGGATGTGGACTTTTAAAATGAAAGGGAGAAGGTTCTGAAATGAATAGTAAAATATTTCAGTTAAAACTTTTTAGCTTTGGGAATGCTAGAGTTCCTATATGATTGTGGTCCAACTTGCAGGTTCTCCTATATAGGCAATAAGGGATGGTGTATAATGTTAAAGTCAGGCTGAGATTACACATTTTTGGAATTAGATTTTCTAGACTCGTTGGTTTGGTACAATTCGACCGGGTATTTATTGGTCTGACTGCCAATCAGTACATGGACCAAAGCCGAGGTCTCTCTCTCTCTCTCTCTCTCTCTCTCTATATATATATATATATATATATATATATATATATATATATATATATACATGTGACTTCTAGTCAGGAGACACAATGAGGCTTGGCTCATTGCCTGCTTCGATATGCCTCCTACACGGAGACAGTGGAGCATCAATTAGAATAAGATTTCAACACATATATGATTAAAAAAAATTTAATTTGAGCTTTGGGTTATATTATGCATTAAGAGACTTGGTTTCTTTCTACGGTTCAAGAAATTTTGGTTGAACAGATAAGTCAACTGAGATGTGAATTTTGTCAAGTTATTAGCTTTGTCTGGTTTCATTAGGTAAAAACTAATGGTGGTAAAAAATTGCTTTGAACTTGACAATACTAGTGCTCAGTACAAACAAAGTGAAACATCAACTGAGATGTATGCTTATTTATTCCGTTACGTGATTGAAAGACCTAATGAATATAGGATAGGTGGAGATAAAGTCATCAAATTTATAATTGAACTTTGAAAAAGCTTATACACCTTATGTAACCATGTATGTTAAACAATATATTAAGCCCCACCCGTCAATCATCACTTTCTCATAGGATCTAATGATTCCATTCTTTGGTACTTGTCACCAGTTTGATATTTTTTTATTCTCCCTTCATGCAGTTATTTGAGAACCTAGTTACTTAGTAGGAGGATTTTGGATTTTGCTTTCATTGATAATCTATTGAAGTGCACTGATGCTGCAGTAAGTGGCCTGCATTTGTTTGGTGCATGAGCAATTATTTTTTGTCATGTTTTCTTTCCCCAGGGTAGTTACATACCGTTGTTTGCATTTGTAAACAGTCCATACAAATGTTTTTGTTGCATTCATACACCCACTTCCCCAATTGACATTTAAGGCCAAGTAACTTGCTGGTAGAAGAGCCTTGTTTGCTTGTAAGCTTGATGTATTTTTTTAACTAAAAAATACCAATAAAATATACAAACAAAAAAGCCAATTTATTTTCCCTTTTTAAAACTAAAAGTTCAATGTCATGCAATGCACAAAAAAAGGTCAATGCAATGTTGCTCTTATCCATCTAATGCCATAACTTTTTACAACTACCAATCCATGAAATAGATGTTTGTTCCTGTTTCACTCTGATATGACTTGGTGACACAATTTTTGTTGCAGATATAATCTTAGTTTGTTAAGATGATATTTGGTAGAGATGCAGTTTAGTTATAATATTTATCTATTTGCAGCTGGCGAAGAGAATCCTTGTCCTGGTGGTGTCCATGGGCCTACTTTTTGTTCTAATGCAGCCTCCAATTTCACTGTCAGGGGCATTGCACTCAGACTTGATTAAATCAGCATATCAATCTTCTGATGATATTTCAATATATGGTTTTGTGGCTACTCGGCCTACATGGCCATCATGGCTGCTCATAGTGACCATCTTACTTACTCTTGCAGCAGTCACTTCCATTATACCCATTAAGTATATTGTTGAACTAAGGGCCTTCTATGCTGTTGGAGTTGGAATAACATTAGGCATCTACATATGTGCAGAATACTTCTTTGAGGCCATAATTCTGTATCCCCTTCTTGTCTCCACCATTGTTTGTGCTTCCGTCCTTATAGTTTTCACACACCTTCCGTCTGCATCAAGTACGAGGCTTTTGCCATGGGTATTTGCTTTATTGGTAGCCCTCTTTCCAGTTACATATTTATTGGAAGGACAGCTTAGAGCCAAGAACATAGAAGAAGGGGAAGAAGCAGAAAGGTTCAACACTCTCCTGGCTGTTGAAGGCGCAAGAATGTCACTTTTGGGCCTTTATGCAATGATATTTATGCTTATTGCATTAGAAATCAAATTTGAGTTGGCTTCATTGTTGCGTGAGAAGGCTCTTGGCAGAGGTGCACCAACTAGTCAATTTGACCATAAATCAGGCTTCCCACCAAAATCAAGACTCATCCAACAGCGGAGGCCGTCAGCTGCACCATCCTTCACAATCAAGAGGTTGGCCACAGAGGCTGCTTGGATGCCTGCAGTGGGCAATGTCTCCACGGTTATGTGCTTCATCATCTGCCTGATCCTTAACATCCATCTCACTGGTGGCTCAAACCGTGCAATATTTTTCCTGGCGCCAATTCTTCTGCTTCTTAACCAAGACTCCGATATATTTGCTGGTTTTGGTGACAGACAAAGATACTTCCCCGTGACTCTGGCTATATCGGGCTACTTGGTGTTGACTGCTTTGTACAGGATATGGGAGGAAGCCTGGCGTGGCAACATGGGTTGGGGTCTTGAAATTGGAGGGCCTGGGTGGTTTTTTGCCGTTAAAAATGCGGCCCTCCTTATGCTTACCTTGCCGAACCACATTCTCTTCAATCGCTTTATGTGGGACTATGTGAAGCAGACAGATTCAGTTTTGTTGCTGACTTTGCCACTAAATTTGCCATCAATTGTGATAACAGACATAGTAACGGTGAGGGTTATAGGGTTGTTAGGAGTGATTTATTCACTAAGTCAGTTCTTGATATCGAGGCGTATAAGAATTGCAGGAATGAAATATATCTGAGGCTCTTAGACTGCACAAGCTGAGGTATCTATTTCTAGTTTAAGCATTGTGCCATTAGCCATGTACTTTATATGATTGAGTTGTTGACTTGTTCTCACGTGTTCTGTTGTTGGTTTCAGAAAATCTAAGACAAAAAAGAAAAGATCCATCATGTGGAGGCCTAATGTCTATGTAACCCTCATCTGAATGCCCATGGTAACATGTATCGTAAACCGCACGTCGCAAAGACAAATTTACCTCTCTGTTATTAACAGTTTGGAGTGTGAAACTTGTACGCACTGTTGAGATCTTGATTCGAAATTGTCTTTCTTGGGCAAGCGTGTGATGATTTGAAGTATCGGTTTGCACTGCCAATTACAGCCCTTTTAATAAGTAGGTCTTCCATAGTTCAGATGTATGATGGTGTTCGTAGACGTTAAATCGAGTGATTTGCAAACAGACTTTACGGCTAATACCAATTTGTCATATTTTCTGGTAGCTCCAAAACATCTTGGATGACTTGATCATTCTGTGGCAGCACATTTTTTAACCATCAGACCCTTACCTCCGTGAATGGACATATGTGAGCTGTATGAACCATGGATGACCACAGTTTTCTCTAAGATAATTTACTCGCATATTGGGGTGTCACACTTGGCTTAACAAATTGCTATTAAAAAAATTGTTATGTTTGTCGGTAGTAATGAAGAGTACAACTGTCTTCTAACTTGATGTTCGTTGTTACCAGGTGGATGACAGGATTGGATGCCAGTGAGGCTTGAGCAATCTCAATTTAGGCGATGTGTAATACAAACAATGACACCATCCTTATTTTCTGTGTTATTTGATAATTTTATCTAAAGGTTCATTTCTTCTTTTTGATACCATAGACTGATCATCATCTTATCAATCTGGAAAACCTATCAGGGTTCCAAGTGGTTCGCTTGAGTCCAGACTAACAGCTTAATCACTTTAAATTTCTTACATTAAATATGACACTGTTTGAGTAGAAACACGATAAAAATAACTATTTGGGGTCGATTCTATTTAGTAGGTACACTGTGATGTTTTAAAGTTTCAAACCTGATCACACCTAGGCGGCGAAGGAGCGATATAACGGGCACCGACAATACAAACTCAATAGTGAAAGAAAGGATCAAATCCTTTTCCTACACATGTGGTATTCATTTCTTTCATTTTCTTGTAGAGCATCTCACTTTTTTCAATAGTACCAAAATTTGTTGGAAAATGGGGAAAACAATATCGGTGTATTTTTTTTTTTGTAAAGGAAGAAAAATATTGTGGGAAATTCGAAAAGCATATGCTCCTTGAGAAAATATCTAGTTGTTGAACCAAGCCTTGTCCACCTGTGACGCAAGCTTGTGAATGCATGACCTCATGGTCCAAACTTCCACGCAAATCAAGTCTCTCTCTCTCTCTCTCTCTCTTCCAAAGACGAACCCTGTAGGTAAAACCTCACCTCATTACCTGTGGGCCTCTGGCCCCATGCTCGAGTACTTGTCTATGACCGCCCATGCCGGCAACTTCCCCGTGGTCCAATGCTATGTTTGTCTCACTGCATTGCCCTACTTGCTTGTTCTTTTCCTACCGAATGAAACTGGAGTAGCATGCATGTACTCCCTCCTACTGGTCACAGTTCAGCAATCTGCACAGTTAGGCTGATGTTTTCTAAATCCCTATACGAATCGTTTCCGTTTGGAAAAAATCTGTCGCGAGATGCTAAGGTGATCCAATGGTCACGTTTTTAATAGTAATCAGATGTATGATTCTTCATGTAGCATTGGGAACGAAGGAATCTTTTCTAGTTATTAGAGAAGGTTTGCCGACAGACGAGGGTTTCCCACACACACATTCAGCTTGATGTGTGGCTTTTGCTCCCACGTCCCAATGACTTGCCCCTGAGTTAAGGCTTTGGTTTCAGTAACCACATCCATGCTTGGCTTCAGCTCCCAATGATTTGCTTCCCAGTCTCTCTCTCTCTCTTTTTTTTTTTCTTTTTTTTTTCTTTTTTTTTTCCCTCGGCATGCCGCTAAAATGTACCGTTGTTGAGTTTAAGATTAATTATAAATTAATTCTTATACTTAATTTATTTTTAATATTTTAATTTTTATATTTTTAAAATTTATATTGGAATCCATATATTTATGAAAGTGAAATATTTAACCTCATTTCTTCTCATGTCATTGATTCTATTGACGAAAATACTGTACGTACGTGCTTAGTTGTAAACCAGTCAAAATCAACACATGCTTAATTGTAAGTCCTATGATATTTCTATCAGCAAAGTTGATGACGTAAGGAGAAACATGATTAAATATTTCATCTTTATAAATATAAAAAATCAAATATAATTTTTGAAAGTATAGAGATCGGGATGCTAGAGATAACTAATTATACGGGATAATATGTAATAAACTCAGAAATATATTCATATGCATTCACTATATAGTGCTTCCACTATATAAACTATGTGTAAATTTGTAGATGTAGTTTGGATATTTGATAAAAATAAAAAAAGAATTATTTATAGAAATATGATAGTTAAAAGAAGATATAAGAAAAAATATAAAGAATATCTAAGTAGAAATTATAAATAAATTATTTATATGTGATATAGAATATATACTAAGAAGATCTATAAATATTATATAGTCAGAAGAGACTAATGGATATATTTTAAATTATAAATAAACATCTAAATACTCTTAACGAGGAACCAAGACTTTTTACATATTTGGATGGTGATAAAAGATTAATTCAACTGATCCTAAATAATTATGACCTTATTGGTGTTGTGGTATCAGTGATATTTTTGTAAGTAACTGACTTAGAGGAGCTATTTAAAAGATGATTTTGATGCTTGGAGAGGAGCTTAGGTTTGTAGTTATATAGAACAATAAGATGCATAAACAGATTCATCACAAAGTAATTGCAAGGATCTGAAAACCTGTTAAGAAAAAGTGCTGCAGAGATTCATGGGACAGCCAAACTTCACTTTTCACATAATTAATTTAGAATCCTTTTATCATGGTCCAGAGGATGAGATTGAAATTGGAAATGAATCTGACTCATGCATTAAAGTGTGGAAAGACCAATGAAGTAGAAAGAAAGATTAAAAGGTAAAAGAGAATCCCTATTATATATATATATTCCTGATATTTCCCATCATGACAAGGACAAAAAGACCTGAGTGCAAGAACATCAATGTCAAAGAGTCTTCTTCTTCTTCTTCTTCTTCTTCTTCAACTCATCACTCGAATCAAGCAGCAGCAGTCACTTTGAGCTGATTCAAGTATCGTGATTTGGTGATCTACTGAAGTACTTTCTCTTTCTCTTTCTCTATCCTCTTTTTACCCCCATGGAGCTGCTACCAAACCTTTGTTATGACATAAGACATCATCACTCACATAGAGAGAGAGAGGTGGGTTTGGCAGGGGAGGAGGGAGAGGCCAATGAGAGCAAGCTTCTGATGCTTAGATCAAAGTGGGGAGCCTTTTCCCCATAACAATGCATTGTATAACAAGGCTGTGCACTTGAATCCAAGGCTACTTGTTTACTGATGAGTGGCAGGACAATGGCCTTTTCTAGTTTTTATGTAGGTCATGTGAAGCTACAAAACAAGGAATCCCATGGCTCCTCACCAACACCTGCCTCGGTCTCCACCGCAAATATAATTGCCCATCAGTACATTCCCAACAAAGCATCACACGATTAACGACACTAATTACAACTTAAGGTTGCATTAGGTGCCATGTTAAGTTGGGTCATTGGATTTTATTTTGCATTAAGTTATTTTTTTGTTATCAGTTTGCAGCAATCTAATAAACATTGTGGAAGCAATAGACAGATTAATTATAGACTATCACATGTAATTAGATACTTTTTAGCATCTCGATTTATATATATTTTTTTTAAATTATATTAAATTTTTTTACTTATATTATCAACTGTGTTGATGAAAATATCACAAGTGCTTGGTCATAAATTAAAGTGAGATAAAATTGACATATAAATTATATGATATATTCATAAATATAATTAAATAGTTCACTTTCATAAATATAGAGATCGAAACACTAAATATAACTAATTACAAGGATAATATATAATTAGCTCGCAACATACCTTCAAAAATAATGATGAATCATTAATAAAATAAAAATAATAATAAACATTATATTGAGTCAAATGTTCTTTCATTATAAATCTCTTAACTCAAATCAAATTCTTGTATATCATTTCACTTGAAGATTCATTTTTTTTTTCTGTCATCTCTATATCTAATAAATAAAGAGAAAGGAACTCTTTTACCCTCATATTTAACAAGGTTTTTTAAAATTAAAAGCCTTTCCATATCTTGATAATATTTTTTTTAGAAAAAAGACTTTAATACTAAAACATAATATAGAAAATTAATTAAAACAAAATATTAAATATGTTAATCTAATTTTTTTTATTACATAAAAATAATAAAAATGGAAAGAAAAGAATTCGTGAGCTAATTCATGGTCCGCTCAACCTATGGAGGAACACTGAAAACATATAAAAATAATACGAGAGGGGAATTTGTAGTGCAAATAAAATACCTTAGTGTAGTAAGTCGTGCATCCATCCGTCAATCTTCTTCTCGTTCCTCTTTTCCCTTTGGTCATGAAAAGCCAATACACCACGCAATCACAAACACCACCTTTCCTACTGTCCTTCTCCTCCTCAAGTCTCATCTATCTTTGACTACTCCTATCATCATCATCATCGTCGGGTCCCCCTTGTTAGGCCCTTCCCTCTTATTGCAGGTCTTCAATGGCCTAACCATACATCTCACCGTCCGATCTATCCCACCCCTTCTCCTCAGTCGTCCGATCTATCCCACCCCTTCGTCTCAGCCGTCCGATCTCGGTATGGCACCCTGAAATCAAACCAGCTATACCTTCAAATGACATCTCTCTCTCTCTCTCTCGCTCGCTCGCTCTCTCTGTAGTAAGCGTTTGCGGAGCCTCGCCACCTCCGCCACCACCGCCCCGGTGGCCACCTCGGCCGCGCTGCTTCTTTCTACCTCTCCCTTGGCCACAATGGCGTTCCTCATCGTCCTCGCGCTCTCGTTCTCTCTCCTCGCCCCCTCGTCCCCCTCGCCCGGCCCCGCCTCGACCGACCAGGCCGCCCTTCTGGCTTTTAAAAGCTCCGTCGCCCTCGACCCCGCCTCTCTCCTCTCCGGCTGGAGCCCCGTCGCCCGCCGCCACTGCACCTGGCGCGGCGTCACCTGTGACGCCGTCTCCGGCCGCGTCACCGCCCTCAACCTCACCGGCACCCCGTCGTCGCCGCTCTCCGGGAGGCTGGCGGCCGCCCTCGGGAATCTAACCGAGCTCCGCGTTCTCTCCCTCCCCCACAACGCCTTTTCCGGCGACATTCCGGCCGCGGCGATCGGGAGCCTCTGCCGCCTCGAGGTGCTCGACCTCCGTCGCAACAACTTTTCCGGCAAGATTCCTGATGAGATAAGCCGTCTTCCGTCCCTCAGTGTCCTTGATCTTAGTCATAACTCGCTCTCCGGCGCGATCCCGGAGAGCCTCATTGGATCCTCCAACCTTCAATCCGTAGACTTGTCGTTCAATCAGCTCTCCGGGAAGATTACTGTTGACCCCCTCGGTTCTTGCTCGTGTCTAACGCATCTTAGGCTCTCTAGTAATCTCTTGGTGGGCAGAATCCCCCCGGCGATCGGAAGATGTACCAAAATCCAAACTTTGTTGCTGGATCGGAACATATTAGAAGGTCGGATTCCGGCTGCAATTGGTCAGTTATTGGATCTTCGGGTTCTTGATGTTTCAAGGAACAGTCTCACTGACAGAATACCAAGGGAGCTCGCCCTTTGCCAGAAGCTCTCTGTTCTTAGGCTCACCAACTTGATGGACTTCGATTCCACTGGTGGTTCAAGCAATGTCGAGGAGTTTAATGCATTCATTGGATCAATGCCAGCAGAGATATTCTCGATTCCAAGTCTTGAGATTCTTTGGGCTCCAAGAGCTAATCTTGATGGGTGTTTGCCAGATAGCCGGAACGGTTCGTGTAGTCTAGGGATTCTTAATCTTGGACAGAATTACATTGCTGGTGTGATACCAGAATGGCTTGAAACGTGTAGAAACCTGTCATTCTTAGATTTGAGCTCAAACTATTTGCAGGGTTTGCTTCCTGCTTCATTAGGAATTCCCTGCATGGCTTACTTCAACATCAGCCAGAACTCTGTGACTGGTTCTCTGCCAGGATTCTTTGACATGGATTGTTCATATAATTTGGCATCATTGAGTAAGAGCGGCGACCCGCTGGATGAGGACAATCTTCTGATTGCATACTCTGCTGATCTTCTTCAGAGTACTCAAAGAGACAACCCCTTTGCGTTAGTTCTTGACGATAGTTTTGTTGTTCTTCATGACTTTAGCCAGAACCACTTTATTGGGCCATTGCCATCTTTTGTTATGCCGCTTGATGATAGCTTTCCCTATGGGTTGTCTTTGAACAACAATGGGTTCAATGGATCAATTTCTGGTAAGCTCTTTGGATCATGTCAAGTAGGCAGCGGCTTTGCAGTTAATCTCACTGTTAATCAGATGTCTGGTGGTGTCAATGATATTCTTACAGATTGTTGGCTGCTGAAGAGCTTTGAGGCAGCTAACAACCGGCTTCATGGTTCCATACCTTCTGAAATCAGAAACTTAAATTTACTCAGACATCTTGATTTGAGAAATAACTACTTTAATGGCTCTACTCCAGATAAACTGAGGGGACTGAAGGCTCTGGAACAAGTTCTGCTTGGTGGGAACAACTTTTCTGGGGGAATTCCAACTCAGTTTGATGGACTGTCTTCTCTAACTGTGCTGGACTTGTCAAGAAATTCTTTTACAGGCAGTATCCCTCCAAGTTTGGCAAATGCTACTAACCTTGAAGTGCTGTTGCTCAATAATAATCAACTCTCAGGCACTATTCCTCCATCTTTCTCGGCACTTCACCGACTTATTGAGCTCGATGTCTCTTTCAACAACCTCTCGGGAGATATTCCACATCTGGAACATTCTACTGACTGTAAGTTCTTCTTAGGCAATTCATTTCTTAAACCATGTCAAGATCCAAGTATGAGCGCACCATCCGGAATTCCTTTTAAGACTGAAATACCTGATCAGGGTCGTCGAAAGAGTAGGTTAAAGTACTTCACAATAGCAGCAGTAGCTTCAGCCTCTGTCTTAGTCTCTGTTCTTTTGGTGCTAACTTTTGTATTGGTTTCTGGAAGAAGGAAATTTGTCAGAATCACCAGTTTAAGAAAGAAGTTGGTCGTGACCTTTACAGATGTTCCAGCTGAGCTGACTTATGAGAATGTTGTCCGAGCTACTGGTAATTTCAGCATCCAGAACTTGATTGGTACCGGTGGATTTGGGGCCACTTATAAGGGAGAACTGGTTCCAGGTTTTTTAGTAGCCGTAAAGAGGCTTTCCATTGGCAGGTTCCAAGGTCTCCAACAGTTTGATGCTGAGATCAGAACACTTGGTCGGGTTCGACATAAGAACCTCGTAACTCTCATTGGGTATCATATGGGAGAAATCAACACATTTCTAATTTATAACTACCTCTCTGGTGGGAACCTCGAGACATTCATCCGCCATATGTCCAACAGAAATGTAACTTGGTATGAGGTTCATAAGATAGCTTTAGATGTCGCACAGGCCCTGTCTTACCTCCACTACTCCTGTGTCCCCAGGATAGTTCACAGGGACATCAAACCAAGTAACATCCTACTTGATGAGAAGCTAAATGCTTATCTTTCTGATTTTGGTTTAGCAAGGCTTCTAGAAGTTTCACAGACACATGCAACGACTGATGTTGCAGGTACCTTTGGTTATGTTGCACCTGAATATGCAACTACTTGTAGGGTTTCAGATAAGGCTGATGTTTACAGCTTTGGTGTTGTGCTTCTTGAGTTGATGTCTGGAAAGAGATCTTTGGATCCATCATTCTCAGAATATGGGAATGGCTTTACCATCGTTGCTTGGGGAAGATTATTGATTCAGGAGGACCGTGCTGGTGAGCTGTTCTCTCAAGGACTTTGGGAGAATGGACCAAAAGATAAGTTGGTATCGATGTTGAAGCTTGCGTTGTCCTGTACAGTGGAGTCTCTTTCTGTTCGACCATCAATGAAGCAGGTGGTTTTGACACTAAAACAACTGAAGAGCTAGTTGCTATTATTACAAGTTACAACAACTAGAAAACAAAAAATCATAATGGCTCAACCAATCAGAGTCAGCCAATTAAGGTGCCTCGTGTTATTTCTGAGTGATGACCCAGTCCTATACTGAAAATGGTTGGCATGGTCTTATGCTTGCTGGCTGTCAGTGACCTAATGCAATCATCCATCTTTCTCATCGGGGCTTGGGACCAGCATTAGCGCCGTTTGCTAGTTGCTATTTCAAATGCATTGATTTGCAGCATGATAATTAGATGAATTCCAAGTTATTTAACAGTTGTCCTTGCTGATCTTCCATCTTCAATGAAAATGCTGAGTAGGCAGTGAGGTTGTGAACTGCTGGGGCCATCAAAGGTGACTTTTCAATCATAAGTTCATATTTGTTTAGTATTTTTCTTTTGTGGACCATGGTGATTGGATTTGAACTCAATTTATTACTATATATATCTTGGATGCAAAATTTTTTTCTAAATAAAACACTCATTAGTGATGTTTTTATGTGTCAAGAACATGATGAGCCAAATAACTCATATGGATGTTGCCTTTGAAAATGGAACGGCATTCATGAGAACAATTCTGATGTGAGACACTGAATATTATGGTGCACTAGGGCTCATTTGTCTGGATTTATCTATACCTCATCTTAAATAGAATTTTGTGTGTAGAAAACATGCTTATGTTTCAGGTACTCTTTTAGATAGGTCCGTGTAATAGTGCTGCATTCTTTACTCAGTGAATGAGATACAAGATTGATCTTTCTTTGCTTCGATATTTATTAGTACTTAAACATTGTAGGCACAAGCCTCGAGAGAAAACTTAAACTTTGTAGGCACAAGCCTCAAGAGAAAACGTTGAGGATCCAATGCACATCTTTCGAGATTTCCCTATACCTTAGGTAATGCCATCAAATTGCTGGATCTCTTTTGCATTCATATTTCATCCTCTCTAAGTTTAATATGCCAGTGTCATCTTTTATCACTGAATTTCCATTTTGTTTTACAGGAGGAATGAACTGATTTGACAACAAGTTCTTGTTGGCAATTACAAATCACAGACATGAGCAGAGACACATTGCAGTGTATAAAATAACAAATAATGCACAACAGCTGAGATGCACAATGCGGTGTGTATAACTGGAGGGCTAGCTGATTATCAGAAGTTCCCAAGTCTGCCGATTATTCATGATAGATAGTTTCTCCATCTTCCCTATATGATATCAAAATTTTGTTCTCTTATATGGGATCCTATGAGTTGGTCAAAAAATGTCCAAATCGAAATCTTAGCTCTTTGCTTGAGTTGCAACTGTTAACCCAAACAATACTAGAGTCAGGCAATTTATTTGCCTTCTGGTTAAGTATTTTTCTGAAACAGTATATTTTAATCACAATTGAAGGGAAGGATTATGTTTTGTAAAATTTGAAATCATGAAATTTCTATAATTTCTTGAAGTACAAGGTGCCTGCCATAATTTTTTTGGTTGTCTTTCTGTGTTGTCTTATGTTTGCTCATTTGTCATATGGAAGATCTGAAATTGATCTCTACTTAATCGATTTCGGTGGAATAGAGATATATAGGATATTTCAGCAGAATTGTATATTTTTTCCTGCCTTTTTTTTTTCTGAGGAAATACTTTTGGTGGAAGTTAGCTTCTATTTTGCTAAGCCTATGTTGTAAATACTTTTGTCCTTGCAACTTGCCATACAGGCCCTTTTTAGCATCATCCATCCATATTTTTTTTCTGTATTGTGCAACTATAAATCTACAGATTGTGTGTGATCAAAATGCCAACAGTTGACATTAATTTCATTGTTGTTACATAGAAAGTTGGGGAAAACAGGGAGATCTCAAAATAAATTAGCATTACTTGCAACTATCTTTTGCTGTGAAGTCAAAGAAAGTCCAATTCCAACTCTACTCTAATACTCATTTTGAGAATCTTTTAAGCATGTGTGGTTTCTCTTTTAAGAATCTTACTGCTCATTAAAATCATCAACCAAAGAATGTGGACTCAAGTTCATTTATTTTTTTCCACACCTAAAACATTGGTTTAGTGATGACACAAGTGTCGTGTTTAAATGAGATAAAAACTTTGATAGATCAGATCATCATCCGATAAGTTTCTAACTTGAATCTCATCTTCATCATTCATTTTTTAACCCCCCCAAAAAAAACATCTTCCATGACGATATATTATCTTCAAAAAAATTATATAGTGTCATCAATTTTTGTTGCTATAATTGTGGTTTCATTACCATGAGGTTATTGTGAATTTAAAAGGTAGTAGTGAGTTGATCGAGAAAAGATTAGCACAGAAATCAAGAGACTCGTTCAAAGCTAAATTATAGAGAGCTGAGTGATTCATAGGTTTTAGTCCTCGATGTTGCATTTGGATTCCAGAACAGATGGATGTCCTGATTGAGCTTATTGAGTTCTCTTCAAATGCATAGTAAGTTTCATACCTTAAGCATTCGAGGAGTTTGGAGTTCTTTATGGTGCAGTAAACAAACGCCCAACAATCCACAAAGAACACAGTAGATTTACCAGCACAATGACTCAGAATTCTATGGTCCACTTCCTGAAACATGAAATTATTATAAATGTAATTTAAACAATACCAAACTCTTGCTCATGATACCAATTCATTTCATACGGTAACATAACATGATTTTACGTAGTAGCAACAAACAATTATTGACAGTTCAAAGCCAGAATAAAACTGGCCGACAGGCATCCAATTTATTTAATAGGACATTGAACAAGTAAAAATTTATTTGAAGGATGAAAAGTTAGAGAACCACATCATCTACTCTCATCCGACGAGTAATTTGTTCTCTTCCAAGAAGGTGTATGTTGGAACCTCTAGATTAAAAGGTGCTGGGCCTTTGCGGATCCTGCCAGAGACATCGTAGTGAGAGCCATGGCAAGGGCAAAACCAGCCTCCAAAGTCTCCGGCATTGGGCAGAGGAATGCAACCAAGATGAGTACAAACACCAACGACGATAAGCCACTCAGGGTTCTTCACCCTGGCCGAATCCTCCTGTGGATCACGAAGGGATGACACATCCACGCTGTTTGCCATCTTTATATCAGATTCAGTTCGTCGCCTAATAAAAACTGGCTTGCCACGCCACTTAACAGTCACTGTGTTCCCAGGCTCAATGTTAGAGAGATCAACCTCCAATGATGCTAGGGCAAGTACATCCTTGCTGGCAGACATGCTCAAAACAAACTTAAGAATCAGGAGGCGAAGCAAAGAGGCATAAACAAATCTCCCACCAGTCAAAACAAAATATGCAAATGCTCGTTTGCTAGGATCGCCTGGTGGGAAGCGCTCATGATTGTACTCGTCATAGACAATCTTAGAGGTTGGGTTCTTTGCAGCTGCTACGGTGGCTGGAAGATCCACTAACCCCAGATCTTGATTTTGAGTAAGTGATTGAGTAGCAAGACCTGGATGATAAAAGGATCAGATAAATCTAGGCAATTCTTTATGATTATAAGCAAAAAGTGAAGACACTGCAGCTCCTAAAAAGATTACTCAAGTGTCATGCAACAGTGACTAATATTACTATTTTACTACAAGCTTCGAAAAAGAGGACATTTACTACCCAGTAAGGAAAGAATACAAGTATTATGATGCTCATCGAACATTACAAGAACATATGTGAGAAGTGTTATTGTAATTTATTTCACCAGCTGTCAGCCAATTCTCAAATTACAATTAATCTTTCTGCTTCTAATATAGCAAGTAGTTCATGATCCAGTGAAATGATGCAGAAAATAAACACGCTTTTCGCATAGCTCAACCATCAAACAAGTGCACCACAGTTGCTCAGTCCCACACACTCATCAGATGCCATTGTTGATCAAATCGGACATATTACAAAGCCCTAGATGAGTGTCTTTTATCCTTGATAAGCATCGAAAGTAAACGAAAAAAAGAGGGCAAAGAAATTCATCTCTGACAGCTAACTCTAAGTGTATACAAGCCAATGTATAACTTGCTTAAGGATTTAAGCAACTCAAAGCCTCATGAACAAAATCACAGAACAAAAAAGAGGCTGCTCGTACATTTAGTCAGAATTAAAATACTGCACATTGCCTACTTTTCCATGTCATATATTTTCTGGGCCACAATATAATGTAGTTATAAAAGAAACTTCAATACTGAGCTGAAGAAATATCGGTTGAAATAAAATACATCATCACAAGGGGCACAAAGCACACAGATATGGTCCATCAAATGACTAGATCCATGTGCAAACATAATCACAATTTAAATGCGTAGCACAGAGATGAAATGCCAAGAGCTGGATGTTGGCTTAAAAATAAGATTTGAGGAGCCCAAACGAATTAGTTATAGCTGCATTCAGAAATTTTAGCTGCATAGGAAATCCCAACAGCTCACTTGTACATAAGCTAGAAAGTACTGACTAGAGACTAAAAGATAGTCAAGGTCTCTGGCCAACGGTCCCCCTAGATGAACCAAGATTAGTGCCTTAAAGCATAGTTTTATAACAACCAATCCTGAACTGGTGCTCACTCAACTTAATCATCTAAATCATAATTGTCCGAACAATCCCTCAGTATACCAGCCTGATCTATTTGGAGTCTGGATATCAGTCTCCAGACTGATATGAAATTGGGCAAAAAGATGATATGGAATTGGGTGGCAAGGGGGGAGAAAAGAGCTAATGGGATGTGGGTATAGGCTGAATACTAATTTGCGTTCAGCAGTAGACAATGGATGGTAAGCATATCAAGCAAATGTCCAGTGGAGAACCATTACTAAATGAAATTGCTATTTTGCATAATAAATACTGCTTGGTACAGACTGGTTTGACACAAACTTTAAACCTTATATAACCATATATAAGAGCTCGTATCATCTAAAGCCGGGCTAATTACAGATTATTTTTTGTAGTTAGTTCCATTTAACATCTCGATCCCTACACTTTAAAAAGTTACATTAGGATTTCTATACTTACAAAAGTGAAACATTTAACCTCAATTCTCCTTCTGTCATCAATTTTATCAACGAAAAAAAT
Organism: Musa acuminata AAA Group; assembly: GCF_036884655.1. NCBI lineage: Eukaryota > Viridiplantae > Streptophyta > Magnoliopsida > Zingiberales > Musaceae > Musa > Musa acuminata. The sequence goes on along the minus strand of NC_088351.1, from coordinate 30,787,091 downwards.
CACACATGTTGTCACGTGCAAAAAGGACACGAATAAAAGGGGTAAAAAAATAATTTCACTATCCTCATCCGTTATAAATTATTAATTTCACATAAACATCAGTGGAGTTGGTAAAAAGGGTTTTCACATAAACTTTTCCCCTCCAACTGCGCTATCGTTTTGGATAGCAAACCCAACGGTGGCATCAGTGGTGTGTAATGCCAGTGGCATTCCAAAGGAGATCCGAGCACCGCCTCCTCTGTGAAGCACCGCTATCTTCTCCTCCCCTCCGGTTGTGTTATTGTTCCAAACGACATACCGAGCGACGGTGGCGATGGTGCACGAGGCCGATGGCATTCCAGAGGAGATCCGGGCGCCACCTCCTCTGTGAAGAGCTATCTTCCCCTCCAGCTACGTTATTGTTCCGACGACATACCCAGCGACGGCGTCAGTGGCACACAAGGCCAGTGGCGTTCCGAAGGAGATTCGAGCACTGCCTCCTCTGTGAAGCGCTATCTTCCCCTCCAACTTTCCTCCCCTCCGGCTGCACTATTGTTCCGGACGACATACCCAAAGGATTAGTGCCTTAAAGCATAGTTTTATAACAACCAATCGTGAACTGGTGCTCACTCAACTTAATCATCTAAATCATAATTGTTCGAAGTTCGAACAATCCCTCAGAATACCGACCTTATCTATTTTGAGTATGGATATCAATCTCTAGACTAATATGAAATTGGGCAAAAAGATGATATGAAATTTGGTGGGAAGGGGGGAGAAAAGAGCTAATAGGGTGTGGGTACAAGATGAATACTAGTTTGCATTGAGCAGTAGACAATGGATGGTAAGCATATCAAGCAAATGTCCAGCGGTGAACCATTACTAAATGAAATTGCTTTTTCGCATAATAAATACTGCTTGGTACAGACTGGTTTGACATATACTTTAAACCTTACATATGCAAAAATAAGAGCTTGTATCATCTAAAGCCGAGCTAATTACAGATTACCTCATGTATTAACTATGTTTAGCATCTCGATTCCTATACTTTAAAATGTAAAGTTGAGATTCCTATACTTACGAAACTGAAACATTTAACCTTAATTCTCCTTACATCATCAACACTATCGATGAAAAAGCTTGCACATGCTATCATGTGAAAAAAGAGCACGAATAAAAGGGGTAAAAAAATAATTTCACTATCCTCATCTGTTTCAAATTATTAATTTCACATATACTTCAACGGCGTCGATAAAAAGGGTTTTCACATAAACTTCTCCCCTCCGACTATGCTATTGTTCTGGACAGCAAACCCAGCGGCGATGTCGGTGGCACACGAGGCCGGTGGCGTTCTATGCACCGCCTCCGACCTCTGTGAAGTGCTATATATCCCTTGGTTTAATCCAATGATCTTGTGCACTTCTTAAGTTCTACTTGATATCTTAGAGCAACATAACATTACAGGTCAAGAAGAAGCTTTTAGCACTTCTTAAGCTTTACCGACCTCTGTGAAGCGCTATCCTCTCCTCCGGCTTCACTATCCTCCTAGGCGGTCTATCCAACGGTGGTGTCAGTGGTGCACACAAGGCTGGTGGCTCTCCAACTTCTGATCTACGATTCAAGTTAGGGTATATAATTAATGGTATAAATGAGGATGAGGTGTCAAGACAAAGATCCTATTATTGAGTTGTCAAATGATGAAGACTTCAGTAAGTGTCTAAATTTTTTTATTTTGAATCACTATGTTGAATGCAGATTTGTTGGATCATAGTTTAAATCATGGTTTTCAACACCTGTTTAATTTGAATCATTGTGCTAAAAAAGTGATTGTTTAATAAGATAAGAAGAGTCAAATTCAAGTCAAAAATCAACTAATTAAAGGTCTAGCAAATGAATCAAGCATTTCAAATAGGGAGTAAAATTACATGTATCACAATGTTTCAATATACAATATATATGTTTTGATGGCATATCCAGCCTTTTACTATATTTTGAACAAAAAAGCTAAGAAAATGTCTCCCACATACTTGTATTTGAAACACAACTAACAAGATTATGTTGTATGATCAAATAAGGGTAACATGTGTTGCATTCTATCTTAATAACGTATATTAAGAACTTTTTTAAAATACTAGAACAAAGTATAAAATTTGTCAAAGATCCTAAAAACACTACCAAAGTGCTGATAAGTAATGCAATTCAAAAAATGAATTAACTCTTTCCTTTATGTCAAGGACTACTTGATTTACCACTATCAAGAAACACACTTGATAAGAGCCACCATATGCGATAAAAAGGCTACTGATAAAGCATCACTAATGAAGCTGAATGCATTTTGGTCAAGTTTATGCCAGGGCATGAGAAAAAAGGCCTAAACTAAGCCTTCTCTAGAAAAGTGGTCCACTTAATAATTAGATGTATAGAATGACAGATATTGTGATGAAAATTTTATAATTTATAGCTATATCTTTCTTATAAAATGTATAAAATTTTTATTTAATATATCAGCTGAGTTATCTTTACTTTTGTTACGTTGATGATGTTTTTGCCTCTTATTGTAGATGGTTTTTTTGTTGACTGTAAAAGTGATTTCACTAAGAGTGAGAATGAAGGGGATGAAATAGAAAAATGGTTAGCAGATACAACAATACAAGGAAAGGTCGAGTAAACTGATCAACAGCCTATGATTCATAAGGTAAACCTTACTCGAGTTATATATACATTGTACCAGCTTAGGCAATCTGCCGTCATATTATCAAAAGATGAAAAGGATAATAGTGATGGTGAAGATGCAGCAGTTGGTGTCAAAGTGGATGACAAAAACAAAAATAAAATACAATATCCATACTTTGATGTTGGAGGTAACAAGAATAACCATGATTTTCAACTTGGAATATATTTTGTTGATGCTGAAGAGTTTCATGATGCGATTAAACATGTCATTTCTATTGGCAAACAACTCATATATGTAAAAAATGATAAGGATAGGATTATGGTGGTCAGCCAAACTGGATGTAACTGGATGATATATGCATCGAAAATACAATGATAGGTAACTTTGCAAGTAAAAACTTTGAATGCAGAACATTCATGTAGGAGATCATTTGACAATCTTCTAGCTACAGTTAAGTCTTTGAAGACAATAATCCAACAAGAGTATGCTTTGAATGTTCATATACACAAAGTGTATAAAGTTGCTTGCTTAAATTCATGCACCTTGTAGCTCTCGCAGCTCTATAAAATAATTTCTCCAGTGCTAATCCCTTATGCTTCTTCTTAAAATTATTGTAGAAATGTTTCAAACAGAATCTGTGCTCAGCGCCAGGAAGCAAATGTGCAATGACCTCCAATATACTTTTTTATTTGTCAGTGATGAATGTCCACTCATCTGCACTGCTAACTAAGAAATTTAAATCCCTGACCAAGAAACTGATGAACCAATTCCAATGTATCATTGTTCTCCTTCTCAATAACTGCATATGCAAATAGATACATTCGATTATTTAGGTAAATCCCAACAGTAATCAATAATACACCTTTCGATGTAGAACTCAAATGATATCCATCAATGCCTATAATGTGCCTACACTGTAAGAATCCTTCCTTCAGTGCAGCAAATCAAATGTAAATTCTACAAAATATATCATTTTTCCTGTCAGATCTATATTTGATGACACATATGCTCGTCGAATTTTTGTTATATATCTCTTGGCAATAATTCCATAACAAACCATATTCCTCCCTTTCAGTACCTGTGATCATTGACAATACTTCATTCTTCACTCTATACACTGTGTATATGAATATTCAAAACATACTCTTGTTGGATTGTTGCCTTCGAAGACTTAGCTGGCCAAGTGGGATTCACTCTAATCCTATCACAATATTTATCGGCCAACCACTTCACTGTAACTAGAGGATTGTCAAATGATCTCCCACATAAATGTTCTGCATTCAAAGATTTTACTTGCAAAGTTGTTTGTCCTTATATTTTCGATGCATATATCATCCAGTTACATCCAGCTTAGCATACCACCATAATCTTATCATTATCATTTTTTATATATCTGAGTTGTTTACCCATAAAAATGGCAGGTTGTTTGATCGCAACACGAAACTCTTCAGCATCAGCAAAACATATTCCAAATTAAAAATCATGATTATTCTTGTCACCTTTAATATCAAAACATGGATATTGTATTTTATTTCTGTTTTTGTCATCCACTTTGACACCAACTGCTATATCTTCACCATCACTATTATTCTTTTGATAGTATGGCAGCAGATTGCTTAAGCTAGTCCAATGCATATATAACTCGAGTAAGATTTGCCTCATGAATCATATGTTCTTAATCAGTTTTCTCGACCTCCCCTTGTACTATTGCATCTGTCAACCATTTTTCTATTTCATCCCCTTCATTCTCTCTCTCATTGAAACCACTATCATAGTCAACAAAAAAACCATTTACAATAAGAAGAAAAAATACTATAAACGTAACAAAAGTACAGATAACTCAACTGACATTAAATAAAAATTCTATACATTCTATAAGAAAGATATAGCTATAAATTATAAAATTCTAATCACAATATCTATCATTTATACATCTAATCATTAAATATACCACTTGTCTAGAAGGCCTTTTTTTCTCATTGGCACAAACTTGATCAAAATGCATTGAGCTTCATTATTGATGCTCTATAAGTAGCCTTTTTATTACATACAATGGCTCATATCAAGTGTATTTCTCGATAGTGACAGATCAAGTAGTCCTTGACATATTCGACATAAAGAAAAGAGTTAATTCATTTTTTGAATTGCATTACCTATCAATACTTTGACAATGTTTTAGGATCTTCGACAAATTATATACTTTGTTCTAGTATTTTAAAAAAGTTATTAATTTACATTATTAAGATAAAATGCAACACATGTTACCCTTATTTAATCATACAATATAAGCTTGTTGGTTGTGTTTCAAATACAAGTACGTGGGGTGCATTTTCCTAGCTTTTATATTCAAAATATAGTAAAAGGCTAGATATGCCATCAAAACATATATGTTATCTATTGAAACATTCTGGTATGTGTAATTTTGCTCCTTATTTAAAATGTTTGATTCTTTTGTTGGACCTTTAATTAGTTGATTTTTGACTTGAATTTGTCTTTTCTTATCTTATTAAACAATCACTCTTTCAAAATAGTGATTCAAATAAAACAGGAGTTGAAAACTATGATTCAACAAATCTGCATTCAACATAGTGATTCAAAATAAAAAAAATTTAAACACTTACTGAAGTCTTCATCATTCGACAACTCAATAATAGCATCTTTGCCTTGACGCCTAGTTCTCATCTATACCATCAATCGTAGACCCTAACTCTCTCGAATCGTAAATTAGAAGCAGAAGAGTCACCAGCCTTGCGCGCGCCACTAACACCATCGTCGGATAGGCCGTCCGGGAGGATAGCGCTTTGCAGAGGTCGGTAAAGCTTAAGAAGTGCTAAAAGCTTCTTCTTGACCTGCAATGTTATGCTGCTCTAAGATATCATCAAGTAAAGCTTAATAAGTGCACAGGAACATTGGATTAAACAAAGGGATACATAGCGCGTCAAAGAGGTCGAAGGCAACGCCCGGATCTCCTTTGGAATGCCACCGACGCCGCCACCACTGGGTATGTTGTCCGGAACAATAGCATAATTGGAGGGGAGCAAAGCTAGAGGGGAAGAGCTTCACAGCGGAGGTGGTGCCCAGATCTCCTCTGGTACACCGCCGACTTCGTGCGCCACCAACACCACTACTGGGAATGCCGTCCGGAACAATAACATAACCGGAGGGGAAGGAAGTCGAAAGTAGGATGGGTTTAAAATCACAATTTTGTTTCCATCCTTTAGCCCAAACTTGTCACTAAAAAAGTTGTAGTTCTTTTCTCCTTGTATGTCGTCAACCCTCAAATTCTCTCAATCTAAGCAGATTATTAAGGATTACTATATAGCTAATGGTGTATAGTGGCAATTAAAGAATATACTAATACTTAATAGAGAATCAGTTAATGTTGTTAAATTTTTTTATGACAACAGAAAATGAGGGAACCAACATGTGATAAAAGGAACAAAAGTCCTAAGAAAGCCACCAAGACAATTGTCAACTTGTCCCATACTGGAGGTCATGATCTATTGACCTTAGCATTAGCATGAACATGGCAAGACTTCCATATGCAAGTCATGGAAACAACATTTTTGATTGGAAAGAAAATGTTGTCTACTTTAACACCAGTCCTTTCCAACCTAAAGTCCCTGCATTTAGGGAAGTCTCGTGTACTGGGATCTTCCTCCATTTAGCTATTTACATAAAAGTAACAAGTCTATCTTATCGAGAAGAGCATCACCTCAAAAGTTCAAATATAATTGTTATGATCATGTAGAAGATCATATCTTCGTGTTTACTATATAAACAATGCTATTCTTAATAAGGGCCAATCCTGGCATGGCATTGGGCTCCCTTTTCTTCTTCCATGTATCTCAGCATTCTCTTTACCACCTTAAATGACTATCACAGCCCAAAATTTACCGTCGCCTAACACCTAACCCCAAGATAAAACACAAACCTTAACATAAAAACTTTATAAAAGAAGAAAGACCAACTACATAAATCTTCCTTTTATTTCTAGAAAAATCTTCACAACTTACATTTTACTCTTTTCATCACATCTCCAGACAACAATATGTCCCCCCCTCCCCCTATCTTACCCCATCTACAAATACCAACCTACGGCTCCAACAGTTGCCTCAACCAAAGACTAAATTATCATCAATCAAACAATGCTTGCTTATATATATGACAAAATTACTACTTCCTATTTCTAAGAATTGCTATTTCCCCCTTCCACAAAAGCCTACAGAAGTGATCTCAAACAATAATTGGCTGCACGATAAGACAGAAGGTGGGCTGACACAGAATAATAAATGATGGGCCAAAGTTTCTAAACCACATAAGAGAGCTTATCACAGAGAAACCAAGAGACTCTGCCATCAGGACATCAGAGCATCACCAAAGTGCAAGAAAGGAACAGTTTCATGAGAAGAACAGCAGCCCTTTTCAAGTCCTTGGTCCATTCACGGAACGCCATAAGCCAAAATAAATGTGCACATCAATCGGCTTTTTAGGATTCATTTATTAATCTGTGTTAATCATTGTGTTATTCACACAAATCAGTCAATCCTTAATCGAAAAGTTAATTAGGAGCCTAAAAAATTTTCTGTTTTCCAAAATACACACATAAATCCGTCGATCATACATATCTCCCTCTTCCAACAACAAAAACGAAGAAATAACGCCATCTATTCATTAGCTACGGGTCTTGAATCTTTTGAAGCAAATATGAAAAAGGATCTCATAGAAAGGAGGAATACTAAACCTCTGATAGACCGGAGAAGAACCGATTCAAAGTGGAAGCCGGCGGAAGGCACGACGTGAGATCTGGAATCGTCATCGGAAGAGGCGGCACCGGGGATCGGAGTCCGGGAGAGGAAGGTGGAGGAGGCGCAGCTGGGCCTCCAAGAGAGCGAAGCAGCGAGTCTTCTTCCGGCGACCCTCAGCATCGAATCAATCTCCTCTCTTCTCGTCTGATTTCGGTAGGGATACGATTCGCACGAGGGTAAGACGAAGACGCGAGGAGTAAGACCAAGCAATCACCGCTTCGAGGGATGTGGCATATTTAACGTGGTTGATCGAGCTGGCCGCTGATGCCACCGATATGGACGGCTACAACGAGTGGCTCAGAAGTGAACATCAAATTGTTTCGCTCTACGCAACTGTGCACTGATTAAAGATTCGTAATTATATATTACTCCTAGTTATATTTAATATTTAATTATTATATTTAAAAAAAATATTTACATGTTTATGATTATAAAAAAATATTAATATCTTTATATTTATAAAAACGAAACACATAAGTTTATTTCTCCTGCTGTCGATTTTACCAAATAAAAAAATATAAAAATAATTTTAATATTTTAGTTGATACAAATGATGATAATGGTGGTGAATGATGATTATGCAGTGTCACGGGTGACTATTGTGAATAAGAAGAGCGATGATAATATATAAATTTTTATATTTCTGTTAGTAAAACTAACATCATTAGAGTAAATGGATTTAGATTGTTTCACTTTTGTAATTATAAGGTATCAATATAAATTTTTAAAATATATAAATTAAGATATTAAATATAATTAATTACATAGTTAATATATAATTAGCTTGCCTGTAGAGCCTAGCTTTTTAACCATGTGATCATCGATTCGATTCCGATGTTTGAATTTTATTTTGATTATAATAAAAAAAAATAAAAAAAAAAATTTTAATTAAATTCGAAATACACAATGAAAAATTATCAATGAAAATTATATGATTTGAATTATACTATCTCTTAGATTCTTGATCACTTTTCTTTTCCATCACTTCTTTTTGGATCTCTTTTATTTTACTTCATTGGAAGTTACTTTGAAAAAAGGAAACATTGGATAGGTGATAACATATCTTTGCCAAGGCAAAAACTGAGAAAAGTTTGGCATTCAAAATTTAATTATAATTACCTCACTCCATATCTTCTTTAAAAAATTAACACTTGATTAATCAATGTGAAGTATGCATATATTTTGAATTTTGTTATACATCTGCTCTATATGATATTAAGACATAACAACTTGGAAAAGAAAAAATATTCTGACGACAGATAAACTAGAGTTAATTAAGTAATGTAGATTATACGAAATTTTCTTTTGAATCAAGAAATAAACATGTTTTGTTCTTGTAATGTTCATCTGTTGATAGCTAAGGTCAGGAAAAAAGGCTGGTCTTCCAGATAAATTTGCGTCAGTTTGATTTACATATCATTTCAGGATCGACAATCTTGCAAACCAAATAATCTACATGAAAAGAATATATTAGTTTATATCGAGCCTGACCTTATCCAAATCATGCTACTCATCAAATATTTGCATGTACCCGGGGAAATGATTTCCTTGTGGGTATTTGTTCGAATGCTTCTCACTATATTTTGATCATCATCCTGGATTAATGAATAAACAGCAGTTTTTAACCAAAAGTTGAAAGAAAACACATCTTCGCTGATTGAATCTTACCTTGGCATGATGCATTTTAGCTACCCTCACCAGAATTACTTCGGAAAATGCAGCATGTAGAGAAAAGGTGTTTCCTTGGAGATTTATAATCGCATCATTATAGAAAAAAAGTGAACATTCTTTCTAATCGTACAACTTATAAAGTACATTCAAAACAGCTCCGAATCCCGAGTAGAATGGGTTTTGCATGAGAAATAGGAGTCCCACATGCAATGCAACATGCACCCAAATAACAGTTTGATTAGCGTACAGAAACTATCTTTCAACATACGACTGGTATCATACTACTATAGATTTATAGGCGACAAGCAAATACTAACCAGATTCACAAAGTTAGAACACGTGAGCCAATAGCATTGCATCATGTCATAACAGTTATGAACAATCATCTGATGATGACTTCGATCGGTAGTTGCGACCAGCTCTTCTAGGGCGAATGCTAACTTCTGCTACAGAAGTTCCATCTTCCTCCATTTCATGCACATCATTTTCAGGAGAATAACCTGCTGCTATGCCTGTCGAGCAAGCCGACAAATCAGGTTCACTGACAGAGTCTTCGTGAATATCTCTGGAGCCAGTATCGATTGACATAGCATCACGTGGCTTCCTCTGAGGTGTAAAAGTGATAGACTTTGGAATCTCCACTGGAATTTCAAGTGACATCTGATCAAGGTTTGATCTCTTTACCAAATTACTGAAGTCTTCAAATGCCTGTTTGTTAGTTTCATCATCATCCTTATCCGACCAGTCAAGAGTATAGCAAGTATATTTGGAAGGGTTCCTCAAATAATCAGGAATCCCCTGTGAGATTTCGGACAAGTCGGAATTGGTTTCCCTTGTTACTGCAGGACCATAACCTCTCTCCACAACCTGTGGAACCATGTGAGAATCTTTGTGTTCCTCAATAGTCTTTAACTGATCACCTTCGCATCCAGGATTGAACCTAACACGTTTCTTCGGTTTTGGGTCAACCTGACTCTCTTTCCTTTTCAAAATAGGCTTCAAATTGATAGCATCAGCTATTTTGATAGGCAGTTGTTCTGGATGTTCTTCATCAATACAAGTCAAAGAAGAATGACCATTTTCTACTGCCTTTTTGTCTTCTTTAAGCCTTACACCAGCTGCAAAGTGGTCAGCACGTGGATCTCTACTAAAATCATGGGTCTCTTCAGATGAAGCATCAATAAAATCGGGAACCACAGTGTGGAAGTTCAAGTGAGGGCCATGATCCTTGACATCTCTCATATACACACGATCCCCCATGTTGTCATGGTTTAGTGCTCTCCTGTCATATTCATCCTCCTCCTCCTGAAAGAAAAATTGTCTAGTCAGAGACTACCCGGCAACTAAGCAAAGAACAGTACTGGTTTCAAAATTCATGCTGCCATTAACAGAGCATTCAGAAATAAGATATTAGAACATCAAACTATCTCAGAAAGAAAAGGCTTTAAGCCTCTCAAAGCTTCTCAAAAAGAAAATACAATCTCAGAAGTTGAAAGTGCTGAAATATTAAGACTAAATAGATCAACCTTACTGATCTATCTCACAGGTCCATATGGACAAATACAACCACATCGAACAGCTTCGTCACTGAGTCAGTGACATAGCAAAGCATGTAAAGCGCAAGTGAAGAAAAGCCACCATTCGATGAATATGCATGTATTATGCAACTGAATTTAAATAGCATAAACAATAAATTAACATGAGCATTATCTATCTGAAGGATAAGGACTTCTAGACATTACTTGTCACCCATTCGTATGTTACTCTCATAAAGCCAAGAGTGTTCTTAGAAAAGCACCAGTTATATTTTGGTTTATAGCTACTCTAAAAGATGATATTTCGGCTGGAGTATATTTTGGTTAAATAACAACAGATAAGAGAATATTACTCCATAATATAGTGCAAGGTAATTAGCAGTAGTCTTCTTATTTGGTTTTAGTCAAAAATAATGATAAATGATCAAAATTTTAACAAGAATAACGTACAAGAAAGTATTACCTTTTTTGTCTCTGACAAGGCAAGCAGAACAAATAAATCGATAGCCACTATCTATCATATGTTTGAATATACTCTTTTGTCTGTTATCCTACTAGACCAATAATTATATGCATTTAACTAGTCTAGATGAGTCCAATAAAACAAGTTGTTTGGCAGGTTATTAAGGGACAAATCCTTATTGTCATTGACTTGTCAAGGGGAATCCAATAGAATAAGATTGTTTGGCAAGTTATTATGGGTCCAATCCTTATTCCATCACTCTACAACCAAATGACCACTTAAAGTACTTCCTGAGAAACGACTCAAATGAGAGGGAAAGAGAAAAAGGTGACATTCATCTAGAAGTTTAAAAGCAACCCAAAAAAACCAATTAGCTACAGGGGAAAAAAACAGGATATGGAGACTATATCATATGTTTCTGTTGCTGAAACCATGCATGGCCCAGGTCATCTTTGAAACCAATCTCTTTTTTCTTATTTACTTCCTTTGTGAGACATACCTCTTTGTACTTCCATCTGCCTTCTCATGTTTTAAGCACATGCAAATTCTTAATCATTAAGAAACAATAGATTAACCCTCTTATAGACTCTCCCCTATTCTTCTTACAGAGAGTTCACATGCTTAATAGGAAGAACAAAAAAATGTTTCATGTTGAACAGGATAATAATATCTTAGGACCTTTAAAAGTGCTTATGCCAAAACAACAGTATTCATACAGAGAAGACTCTACAAAATCAATATAAAGCCCATATTTATCCATTTCTCCAAGTTTGATCATAAACAGTTTGTTAGGTAGCATAGTCAGCTAAAAGTTATAAGGTCCAAGACATGAAAGACTTCAGAGCAAAGCTACTATCACCAATAACATTAATCTGTGTTTACTTGTGATGCCACTTACAATTGTGATGATGTTGAACTAGTGGGTCTAGGTTAAGCCAGTGGTAAACTCTCACATCAGGTCTTAATGAAGTTCATAAATTAACAGTATGTGTGCCACCTTTGGGTGTCATCTTACTTTGAAGAAAGTAGTAACCTCCAATAGAGAATAAAACAAGTGAGAAAAAAAAGAGAGATCAGATAGATAAGTAGAGCACATAGACAGAGAGAGCTGAAGCGGAAAATTAATTCTAACTATATGATTTAGGTTTTACATACTCATACACTTGAAAGAATTGTTGAGGAAAATCTGATCTTGTCACACCACAAAATGCATCTACTATAAAATTCTATAACCCTCAGAAATAGAATACACATCCTGTTAGGAAGATAGCCATTCTAATGCATACTATATATATTCAGTTTTTTAAGAAAAATTCTAAGCTAAACTCTACAGAACCTCCAAAATTGCCTGAAATAATATGAAAATATATAAAAATATAATCAAAGTCGGAATTTGTCAATTATCAGTCTGATAACTTAAGTATAAATATTATAACAAAGATGATTCTCATGCAGAACACAAAGTTCTCTAATTGCACTTGAATTTTGTGGAGGAAATAGTTTTGCAATGGTACTTCATGTTCATAGTCTCAATGACAATGCTCAACAATCAACAAATTAGATGTTAGTTAAAGGACCATGTTCTCAAACTTCAAATCTTCAATCATCATTAGAGCCGATACTTGTCTTAAATAAAAATTTATAGCACATCATTGCACCATGAGAAGTATGACAAGGTTGCTGGCATTGCTAACATTCACTTGTTTCTGTAAAGGTTAAATGCATTAAGAGCTCATCAAACTAGCAGGTAAGACACCTAAACAGGTATCAAGTGTCAATAAGCACAAAGCATTTTATATGGTACACCAGACTCGGGAAATAACACAAATAAATCTGTTGAAGTGAATGCACATAAGCTTGTTAGACAATCGCAATAATTCACCAAATGTGTGTATTTATCCTCTCTATCTTGCTTTTTTCAGTCCTAGTATGTTTGCTTGGCACAAACATGATGTTTGACTAATGACCCCCTCTGACTTGATTCATACATATTTTTTATTTCAAGCCTTCTTATAAATGTGTGGTGAATCATCACCAGTTATCAAGCTCTTTGAGATATCAACAATAATGTATTCAAAACATAATAAGTAACCCAACATTAGGGCATTTTAATCCTCCACAAAATTCACATCATCATGTGCAGCTCATTTAAATCTAAAGACTGCTCCTTGTTTGTCATCTTTAAGGATAAGCTCCCTTCGCAATGTTGGATTGGTTTCATAATTACAATATCTCCTTAGTCCCTCTTTATCTTATCTTCATTTGTCATGACTTTTTTGGTTACTGAAAAAGGATCATTTCTTTTTACGTAATCACAAATTATGAAGTCAAGCTCAGTTCAAAATTCTCTGTCAGTTACAGATATATGATGGTTATCATGGTTTACAATGCTTCATTATCGAAAAAATTCAATTTTTTATCTCTATACACAACATTTTTAAATAATATGTTTTTGGGCCCACATGAAATTTCTGGAGTCACCCTACTAAAGCTGGTTGCCAAAACATAAAATGGTACTATGTATTAAGTAGACAGTTAGAACTTATAAATATGTGATACATCATCAGTTGTTAACTAAGATTGGTAAGACCTGGATCAATTGTAGCTGCTTTAATCTGTTTTTATAACATTACTTGGACTTCTTTGCTTTTGTTATATATCTTCTTGCGAGTGCTATTTTTACACAAGCATGCATTACACCTTTCTTTGTTGTCAACTATATGAACAAATTTGCCAAGGCAACTTCATACTTAGCTAAACTTATATAATTCAACGTTTCTGTTCTAATGGGTCACTTAGGCTTTAATTGTTATGAATCTAGCTCCATATCTTTTCAATCCTCTTTCTTGCATGTGCAAAGCTAGAGTTTTATTTATTTAGGCATGCGCTTGGGCCTGCTACTGGTCGGCTCAGGTGAATCGAGCCTGATCTGACAAGCCAATCTGACTGAGCCCAGTTGGTTTGGTTCAATCAAGGATCACTGTATTTTGCGGGATAACATTGATCCCATTGACTTCGATGATATCAATGATTTAAATGAATGAGTGTTGAGACAAATGGTTGCTAACATGTCAAATGCAGAAGATAGATTGGTTTCAACAATGAAAATTTGGCATGGGGTGATATAGTAGGAGCATCAGGTGCAAGGATTTTCAAGTAAGGATGTCTGCTAAGGATCATTGCATCATTGTCCATCGCATACTCGAATTAATGTGCATGAAAATTTAACATGGGGTAAAAAAGGTTTTGAATATAGAAAATATTAACAGGCAATATATAAATGCTCTGCGTGATGGTACCACTTCAAACCTGAGCGTCAAAATGGAATCATCTCTTACAGTTACCATTAACTAACCAGCTAAAATCCAAACAGCAGTGGGGAAAAGAAATGCTCGAAGCAAGAAGGAAGCAAAACATCCAACATAACCTTAATCGTATATCTTCCTAACCAAAACAAAATATGGATATGACAATTAACCTTAAACTACAGTAATAGTTTAAGATTAACCAGCAGCATAGCTATAGAAACTCCAGAATGATTACCAACAGAAGCAAGCTGAGTTGGGCGGTAAACACGAAACGGGACAAAAAAAGGGGGGGGGATAAGTGAAAAGAGAGGATACCTCGTAGTCTAGGGTTGGATCGAGCCCAACGGAAGCCCTAATCTCCCGTTCCTCTCGATCTCCATCATCCTCAAGATCGTATTCTCCACCGCCACCTTCTTCGTCCTCCTCGTCATCATCGACCTCGTCGAGATCGTCCTCGAACCTCCTCTCGCGGTCCCTCCTGGCGCTCTTCATCTTCTTGGCGAAGCACCCGCCTTCCTCGAAGGCGGAGGCGCAGGGATCGCCCTCTCGGTCGCGGCCATCGCCGCTCTCCCTGTTCCAGCGCTGCCGCTCGACCTCCCCGCCGACCACCGACCAAGACGACTCCGGGAAGTTGCTATCCGGCACGGTCTCGAAGAGGCGAGACCCAAAGAGCCGCTTC
Organism: Musa acuminata AAA Group; assembly: GCF_036884655.1. NCBI lineage: Eukaryota > Viridiplantae > Streptophyta > Magnoliopsida > Zingiberales > Musaceae > Musa > Musa acuminata. The sequence goes on along the minus strand of NC_088351.1, from coordinate 30,771,974 downwards.
ACCCGGGCGTCGAAGCTGTCGTCCATGGCGAGACCCCCAACGATCCACTATCGGCGGTGTTACACGAAGACGGGCACCGCCGTCTTGTTCCCTATCTATTGCGTCTACGACCTCGTCCGATGCTTCGTTCACATCGAGAGATTGGTCGTCCCGGGTCGGCTCGGTTCGAGGATGTGGTGGGAAAACGCCGGTCTTTAATGTGCCATGAACCGGAGCCCGGTTCAGACAGAGTGTGTCGGCCCATGGCTTGGGTTGGGCTTTGGAGGGCTCACAACCTATCTTAGTAAAATCATAATGAATATTTTTAGGAGATTACTGTGGGCACTTTTTATAATTTATTAAATATAAATCCTTAATTATTACTCATACTCTTTATTTCTCACACCCCTCGATTGCCCAAAATATAATATTTTCTATATTCATATAAAATTGACCTAGAAAATAACATTCATAATTGTCAGGAATATCTTCGAAGTTAGCCTGACGTCTTTAAGTCTTAAAAATATTAAATTAATCTAAAGAATTATTTTGCATCTCATCCTATTTAATATTTACATTATCTCATATAATGCGGCAAATGGAAAATTTTGAGCTATTTAAAATGTCAATAAATATGATTTATTGGTCAGGAAAGTGCAGCACACTTAAAACAATTTTTGAAAACAAGAAAAATACACCGAAAATAAATAATATTATCTCGCTTGGGCTCATTTCTCCCTCTAATTTTGTACAACCAGAATCCTGCGATTTCTTCTGCCGGGTCTGCTGTGGGCTCGTCGCCATGGCGAGCGCTTCCGGCCCTCCAGCGATGGCGCTGCAGAGCTCAGAAATGCTCTCGAGAGATCAGCTTCTCCACCTCTTCGCCCGCTTTGACTCCCTCACCTCCCAACCTGGTGCGTCTCGCCTCTTACTCGTACCGCTTTCGTGCCCTTCCCATCGCCCGTTTAATTTCTTTTTCCTGTTCGATTTGGCTCTTCAGATGTCAAGAGACGGATCGCAGATGCCGTGAAGGACAAGCAGGTGCTAATTTGTCGCAGCCATTTGCTTCCTTCCCTGTTAATTTTTCGACCCATCTTTTAAATTCTGTACCATTTTGTTCAGAATAGAAACCTATTTCTTCCAACACTGATCCAATTGCTATTCTAAGCTAAAACTCGTCATGGTGGATGCCAAAATTATGTATATATTTTTCTCTCTCTTGTTTTAGATTGATCCCATCATCATTGATTCGAGGACCAATTTCTTTCTCTTTTCCTGCACGTCATTAACATCTGCAGTTTCGTACTCTCGGTCTATTTGGTGCCCAATCATATGTGAAAGCTTATTGATGTGCTTGAGGGCATCAGAGATCATATGTTATGTTTAGGACTAATAGTATTTTCGTTTGTGGAGAGAATGGAATTCCTAATTGCTCACGACTACTTTTTCCCTTGCAAAAAAAAAAAGCTACTAATTGTCATTTTTTGAAGTAGCACATTGAACTTCTGGAAATATGCAGTTTAAAAGGTATTAATAATTGTAGATTTTTTCACATTACTGAAGAGAAATAGCTTATTTGTCTCCAAATCTTGTTGTTTTACCCTCGCATTGACATCCCTTTTCTCCCTTTGTTTCCGATGGATGAACTGCTTATGGTCCATCAGTGGAAACAGTCCATGAGAATGTGCTAGACCTATGGACTTTCATATTGTAAGCTAAGTAATTTAGATCTAGTGAACCTTATGATGGCCAAGTTAAATCGCTATATTAGAACAATGTTTGATTAACCTCTTTATGTTTGAAGTTGTGTCATTTTGGGAAAACTATATTGCACAAGATTTTCTTTCTTATACTTAATTAGACATCAACATGCAATTCATACTATTAGCCTGTGCACACTCTCTAAGATAGAGGATCATGTATGGTTTTTTCTTATTATGCTCTTTATGAGTTTGAATAATGTAGTGACTTTATCTTTATTGTCCGACGTATCTCATCACTTAGGCAGAACTAGGAAATAACAAGCATGATTATTTTCTCAGGAGGCAGTTGCTGTGACGACCGCAATCCAAGAGGAAATACTTCTTGAAATGGGAATTGGTTAGATACTGCCCTTTTATATCAGTATGGCAACCTTTGAAAAGTTATTATTATAGTATGATGGACTGGAACCTTCATAGGTATCTAATTTTGGGTCCATGGAAAATTAATTCATAGCACATGTATGATTTTTTCTTCTTTTTGTCATTTTTCACTTCTGCAAATGCACTTGTGTATGTATGTTGTTCATGCTTCATTGTCCTTTTAGGCTATATGCACATTAGTCTTTGAAATAGTACTGATTGCATATACTTCTCCAATAGCTAGTACTTCATATAACTAACTCGATCATATAGTCTGCTGTCATGCATATCAGTCCTATAATTTTGTACATTTTCTGATCCAACTTCAGTTAAACCAATGAGTTATGAGAAGGTGCAGTAGTTGATATGGATTCTCTGCAATACATTGTCTTCCCAGAATTTGGTGTTTAGCTAGAATTATTTGTCGTAATGTTTTCATTTATGTAAAAGTTTAGCCTATATCTTTTGTTATGAAGAAATGAGTTTATCTGGTTTGTGGTTTTTTTTCGTAGTTGTTACTTCCATGTTTTGCACAATTAATTCTTCCACAACCACAAGGTTTTGACATACCAGCTTAACATGATGCAGATCCACGATTTGGAATCACTTGCTTAGGGAAGGTGAATGCCATGTATGAGAATGACATGGATTTGATGATTCAATTTTATCGATTTGTTGCAAAGTATGAATTCTCATAAATACATTCTCTTACTATTTGAAAGCCAGATTTCTCTTCATGAATTTTAGATTCTTTGGTTCCAAGTATTCATTTGGTGAAATGGTATTTTTTTTTGCTTCACTTGTTTTACTTAGTTGACATTGGCAACAATTAAGCACTAAAATGTTGCAACTGACATGTTAGAGAAAGCTCATATCACTTCTACAACAGAGGCTTTTAGATACATCATGTCATATTGCAGGAAAATCATCAACTTTTTTCTGCTCTTATTTTCCTGGCTTTCTACATTGGTGTCTAGAAAACTAAGTAAACAAAGGTTTAATGCTGCATATGGCTCTGATTTAATTGAGATAAGGCTTAAGAAGTATATTTCTCAGTAACCTTTATGCAAGCTTGAGGCATGAATAATTTGGCAGCATCATATATCTTACATATTACATATCATTTTTGTTCATAATTGGAAAGTGGTGTGGTTAGTGAAAGGTGTAGGGTTTCAACCACCCATGTCACATCATCTTTCCTTCTTACAAAAAGCAAAAGTAAATTAATCCTCATTTTGTCAACAAATAGACTCCATAGGTAAAAGTAATTCAACAAATAAGCTTCCACATTTTGTCATAAATTAATTCTTTCCATACACAATGCTAGATTACATTGCGAGCCTATGGTCAATTTGTTTCAAACATCCTGTTCCTCTGGTTGAATTTTTCATTAATTGGTTCGAGTATCTCTGATTTGCTATAACTCAAACAAGAACGAAAAGTATATTTGCATATTTGTCCATCGTCAAATCGGATATGTAATTATTGAAATAATTGTTGGAAACTCAATGATGGACATGCAAGCATGATAACTTGATTTATGCAGCAGACATCGGATAATAATTTTAATAACTTGCTGATTAGTAATATTTGGTGTAACCAAAATACAACAGGGAAGAGATAGCCATTGATGAGGCTGAACTTGAGTGTAGTGAGTTTGAAGAAAAAATGCTGACTCAGCAGTCAATGCAAGAGCAGGTACGTATATCAATTCTGTTCATCTATGTATATCAATTAAAGTATGCATATCATTAGCATACTGACAGCATGCTAATGATTCCTTCTCAGCAACTCGACATGCTGAAACAAATGAGGAAGTATCATCCAGATGCTCAATCTGCACTTCTTGAAGCTGTATGTGAATACTGATCTCTCTCTCTCTCTCTCTCTCTCTCTCTCTGCAGTATTCATGTGCATGTTAGTATGCCTGTGTGCACATCTGCAAATACGTATGTAGTGATAGATGTTTGGACAGTCAGACGATTCTCTGCAATCATACTTTCATAAGGCCAGTTGGACTGCACTGGTTGCCTGCTTCACTACTCGCATGTTGATATTGAACATGTCAACTTCATACCAACATATTACAGGAAGTTTGTGCATCTAATATGCTGCCACTCAATATATTGGTCATTTTTTGTATATTTCATGTATTTCGTTTTGGTGCAGCTCCATGAACAGTTGGATAAGGCTAACTTTGACAGCAGTGCTGCAATTCTGACATCGGATCAAATTGAAGAGATTGTTAGCAGAAGACAAATGGCTGCCAAGACATCCACGTAGGTCTTCCAGCTTTTATATTTTCTAGCCTTTATGGTTTTGTGAAGTACCAAAATCATGTTTATTTCTTAGAAATCTGTTGGTCAATCCCATACTTGTTATTTGCTGCTTGAAGATTGAATACAGAATTTACTTGTGTCTTTATTAAAATTTATGTTATAGCATGACGATGACTAAACTGCAGAAAATAATAATATCTTCATGTTTATGTTTTTTTTTTTTTTTTATAAATGGGAAGCGAGAATTGATCCAGGACTTTGCGACATTCTAACAATGTCATTATCATGTTGAACTTTCAATCTTTGAGAAGTGAGTTTTGGATGCCACATCGAATCAATATTTTAGATATCATAATATTTTAAAAAAACATTTGTTAGATTGTGTTAATTGAAGTGTGTGTACGGGTACAATGTATGACTAGCCAAGACAATTGGACCAAACGCAGCTAAGGTGTTATCCTAACTGCATGTCTCATGATTGATAACCTTTCCAACATTTTCCTTAGGGTAGATCGTACAATATATTTTTACATCTTAAACATTGGTTTGATGATAGTGTATTAGAGGCCTTAGAATCGAATCTCGTCTTCATATTTATCCTTTGAAAAAAAAAATAATAATGATGATCTATTTTATTTTGTGGTGAGTCGTATTGAGATGTTGGTTGCCTGTAATAGAGTTAGGTAGGAATCTTATATTAGGTCTCTTCAAAGTATCTAACTTAGACTTGGCTCTGGCATTTTTTATATTATTAATATTATGAAAGAATTTAATAAAGTAATTAGTTTTATCCATATTACTTTTTAGGCTAATTACCTAAAAAAATCATAGGTTTTGGCTTTGGACCAAAGAGCATCACTATTTTGAGGATCCTTCGAGTATAATGAATGACCTTTAGAATCTAAAATTTACTGAGGTGATCTTAGTTGATATACAGTAGCAATCCTTAAAGTTTCAACAACTTTGAATCATATATATTGACATATTAGGTTTTCATGCTTAATCTTATGGAAAAGTGTAAGTTTTTCAAAATGATACTCAAATGCATCACAATTGGGAGATTTTATGCGGACAACTTCCATTTGGCTTTTTTTATGCGTTGACTAGTTATTTACTTTTTAAAAAAATAGTTTATTTACCTTTGTAATGATTTTTAATGATCTTTAGTATCTCAAACTTAATGAGTTGACTGAAAAGGGCTAATAAATAATGTAAAGTGATTTTATTTTATTTTCCCTTAATATATAATGCTTGTAACTTTTATAATTAAGATACAAAATAGGATTTTAATTTAAAATTTAAAATTTGTTTATTTTATAAATTCGGCTCATTCATAAATTTTTGAGAATTGATATAGATTTTATCAATTACATTGTTTTATAAATACATATTATTATACATTTTTATGTAAAAATACGTCTCCGTGAGTGTATGTAACCATAAAGACATTAAGAATCCAAAGTTTAATTAATGTTGTTTACTAAATTAAATTTATAAATATATTATTCATCAGATTAAACCATGTTCAAGACAAATTAAGGGGAAAAAATAAAGAAAAATAATGCCACTAAATGACCTATTCAACCTCCTAATTCATCATCCAACACTGTAAGAAGTCGCCTGCCAACGATACCCGTCCGTCCGATCGGAGAAAGTTTGTGAATCTTAAAGCAAGCAATCATCCCCTTCCGGCTTCAAGAAAGGCGCACGCGGTACTACTACTACAACGGCAACATTAATATAGAAGAAGGCGAAAGATGAGGAGAAAGAGAGATCAACAGAAGGTGTCGGCAGCAATGGCGGACGTGTCGTTGGCCGGCGGGATCTTGAAGTGCCACAGCCGCCCCGTGCCGCCCACCCGGTACTTCTCGCAGAGGAACTCCATGGCGAACGACTTCTCCACCCGACGGTCCACGTCGTGGAGGAACACGTCCGTCTCCCCCTCCCCGCGCCGCCCCCGTGCCATAACAGCCGCCGAGTAGATCGCCGCCATCCGCCCCGGTGCCTCAGGGAAGTACCCCTTGGGCGCGTCGATCATCAGCACGTCCCATTCCCGTTCGTACACCTCCCCCGGCAGCCCCACCAGCGCCAGCGGGCACCCGCCGTTGTGTTGCAGGCCCTCCACCCCGTCCACCCGGCCCGGCCGACACTCCGCGTTCTTGCGGTAACCCCGCAGAAGCTGCTCCGCTTGCGACAGCTGGGTGCGATACTTGACGTGGTGCGCCCGCAGCTCGGGTGAGTCCTTCTTTACCGCCGCGTACCACTGCGGATCCTCCTCGAGGAAGATGGTGGTGCCGCCGGGGTTCAGGGCCGCCCACATCTGGGAGTCCCGTCCCAGGCCGAAGACCAGGAAGTTGCAGGGGGAGCGCCGTTGGAGCACGTCGAAGGACAGCCGGATCTCGTCTCTGGACTGCTGCGGCACCACCGTGGTGGTGGCGTAGTAGAGGAGGGCCTTGGCGAGCTCGGACGTGGCGTCGGCCGAGCGGGAGAACCCGGGATTGAGCGAGCAGTGGAGGCCGCGGTCGAGGAAGCTGGAGACGAGGAGCGCGCTGGCGACGAGGGTAGCCCCCGCGGCCGCGGCGAACAGTGGCTTCTCCGGCAACGCCCGCATCGCCTCCCTGATCGATCTTTTACCCATGCAACTACAACAACGAAGAGGGATATGCTTCCTCTTCTTCTTCTTCTTCTTCTTCTGCTGCCACTGCTACGCCCTTTTATGTGCTCATCTACTGCAGCGGAAGTCAAGTCTACGAGATCAGCTTTTCCCGGCCGCAAACGGAGAACGCACCTCGTTCACCGGGAGGATCGGGTCACCGCGCCTGGATGCGAAAAGCCGGTGGGGCCTTGAACGGACGAGTGAGATCAGGACACGTGGTTCCCTTCGATCTCGTGATTGATGCCAATCACCGGTCCCCATAATTCCCTACCGATTTTAACGTCCGCTAATAAGGAAAAAAATCGATGCATTGCATATTAGTAATAATACCGCTTCTTATGATCTCATTAAATTGGATATATTTCGTAGCCAAATTCCTCTCGGTCAATATGACCAAATGTACAATGATAAGATGCCATACGAACAGCATACGGATGGATTAGCAAAGGAAATGTGGCTTGGCATCTCATATGGGTGGGTCAATTGGGATACGTTATTAATAGATAGGGATTTAGGTGGCTACGAGATCATTAATGGTCGGATCGTCATTGATGCTGATGTGACATCATCATCGTAATTTTGTATATAATCGGGATAGTGTTAGAGATAGAGAAAAGCTTTAATTTATCTTTTTTTTATTGATTTTCTTTTTTTCCTCCTTGGATAATATAGGAAATTGAAGTAGAAATATTAGAGAAGTTGTCATGTATGACATTTGACAGAATATTCTCTAAAATAATAATATTTATTTAAGTAAAAAATAATCAAATATATCAAGTCTGTAATAATTTATCGTAAGATTTTGAATTGGAATCGTGTTTAGTCTTTTTAAAGAATAAAGATGTAGAGATAATATTTTTTTCTTTTGTCCAACATGATAGTCCTTTTTTTCTTATTTTTTATTATATCATATTATATATTATTTATCTCTATTGGTTCAAATGGGATATCCCATCAAAATATTAGTGAAATAATTAATAATTGAGTGATAACATATTCTATCATCTTATTTATGAGTCACGTGAACCAATATATTGTACATATATGTAAATGATAAGAAATAAAAGGAGAATATAAGTTTAGTTCTCCTTGCCGATACGGTTAGGAAAAGCTCGAATGACCTTTAGCAAAATGGTACCTATACTCAAAATCGACACACAGGTGAGTAGGTAGAGAATATATAAGGGCATGAGATGACTCTCTCTAAGGAACTCGACAAAATAGCCTTGTAACTTTGGGAGAAGGGGTGCTTCCTCACAAAGGGGGTCGTAATGACAAGGGCCAGGCGACTGGTTACCAAAAACATATGTCTTCGCAAAGTTATAAGACCATGTATGGGGGTTGACGCCTACCAAGTGTCGAAAGGTTCAGGAAGTTAGTGACTTGATGATTGGAGAACTAATGACGGAAGCCTCGATGAATAGCGATCGTAATTATAATGGTCCTATGGTAACGAAATTCTTTGTTTGGTAAGTTTTGACCTATACAAAAGATGTAACGATCTAAGTACTATCTCGAAGAAAGACTTGGTGAAATAGACATATATGTGAAGATTCATACTTCCCGCACTTGGATAAAAAGATCCTACGAAGCTTTACTATTCCCTAGGATTGGCTTTGGGCCTTTCTTGTGTAACTTAGGTGGAAGGCGAAGAATGTCTCATTTCGGGGGGGGGGGGGGGGGGGGGGCTCAAGCTTACAAATCAGTTTACTATAGATCTCGGATTCAACGACGATATGCTTACAAATCGTATAGACACTTTCTAAGAAACATCAAAAAGGTACAGATTATAAATTAAAGATATATTATTATTTGATTTTAGTTTTGATATTAATTTTTTTTTCGTATAATAATAATAATATATTATGATTTTTATGCTTACATTATTCTCCTTCTTTTTTGCTCCTTAATTTTTTATTGTATCATGTTATATATTGTTTACCTTTATTGGTTCTAATGAGATATCCCAACAAAATATTAGCGAAACATAAAAACTAAATGTAGTTCAAATCTTTACGCAACAAATTAGTGAAGCGTTTTCTCGAAGAAATACGAACTCCTGAAGCGTACCAAATAGAAAAGGGTTGACTCGATCGATGCAGTCTTCTTTTCTTCTCATTCTTTTGTTGGCTACTTAGAAACACGACGACTGTATAAGAAGAGAATGAATGGTGGCTTGGAATCTAAGGCACCGAGAAGTACATGAAATCACGTGCATGCACTCACTCCCATGCAAAGTATTGACAGGCCAAATGCGTTAAGCAACATGCATCGAGAGAGAGAGAGAGAGAGAGAGAGAGAGAGAGTAAAAGTCTTCATGAACATGTTTAACTATTGAATCTTGTCAGTAGGTAGAATGTAGAATGAGATTGAAGGAATGAAGGAATAAGGATTACCATTACTACTGCTACTGATGTGGAATCTCGAGGCGAACCTTTACTTTACTTGCACTCTCGCGTGCATGATGACGAGATTACAAGTTTGCATGCATGCATTGATTTCTTAATGGCATCAAAATCAATGTACATCGAAGCTGTTGTCACCATTTAGTTTCACTTAATTCATCTTATTAAGTAAAAATAATGACATGTTAGAATGGATTCATTTTGTTACGTGCATAAAACAATCGATTGATGGCCATATCGAGCCTCATTCATATTAGGATGAAGAGGGATCAAGAATTTTTTCGATATTACTTAACTAGAAGAAATAATCGTATTTGCAATAGTTCTTTTTTGACCCCTTGTAGGTAATCTAAAAACAAATTATATTACATCAAATAATGTTGATGCTCACATATGAACTCGAACCTAAGGCCAAATGTCTCAATAGAGATTAATCGCTTGATCTTTGATCGTGAACTTTTCTTTCTTTTCCTCCAAATAGTACGAAAAGCAAGTCTTGATCTTAGTATCATGTAGTGATTTTATCGTCTTTATCGGTTAAATTGGTTAGCATCTTGTAAAAGTTTATCGGATGAGGTTTTGAATCTTAAATATTTGATAAGTGTATTTGGTACACCATCACCAAGCTAGCCTGTGTTAAGAAAATAAAAGAACTTCAAAGATGTTAATCAAAACAATATTTTGTTCCTTCATCTTGTAATTTTGGATTAGGACCATAATAAACCTTCAAGTGGTTAACAAAAAGTAACAATATGTTCTTCCATCTTGTATAGTTTGTGTGGCATTAAATGGGTTTTAGTTACATGAATTCTTGATTCATTAGTAATTTCACCTCATCTTAATTACAAGGATTATATATCTCCTCAAAATATATTAATACCATTTTAGTTGATTCTCACTTCTTTTATTATGATTGTTCCCGAATAAAAATATTTTTTTTTTATGTTTCTCAGTTAACTTCACATATCCACTGGAATATCTAACTAAGATTTTTTTTTATATACATTTTGCCTTTTAGGTGCCTAAATTAAGATTCATAAATTGACAACTATCCTATAATAATCTCTAAAAGTAAAAAAGTTACCTAATGATCACATAAAAACATTGGATGCCTCTCTCTATCAATGATGTAGTCATCAATCTCTTCATTATACTAAATAATTGATTATAAAACTTTTGCTTACTAGAATTTATTATTTATTCATCTTATCTACAACTTTATTTTGTTACTTAGCATTACTAAAAGAACATCTAATATAAGTCATTGTTATCATGCTGATAAGAAATGTGTAATGCTTGAATTCAAATGACCTAACATAGATGAAGTTGACATGCACAACAGTATAAAGAAATATTACTTATCTTACATCGAGTTCAAACAAGCCATTACAGGAATATTCCATCCCAAGACATCATTTTTAAGATGCGAAAATATAAAGATTTCTTTTAATGTAACACATGTTTAATCCGACATCGAATATTAGAAAAAGATTTGAATTGATTTACGAACACTCGGTGAACATAATATATCATTAACTATGACCTAAATATTTTTGATCGATGATTTAGATTTAATGAATCATTTCTCGCACTGGATTGAATTATAATAAATAATATTAAAACCAACTTAATATTGAATAATGCAAGAGATACTCATGCCATGGTGGAATGAAAACTCTTCCACTTACAAATATAATAAAAGGAAAATTATCCTAACCCCACTATCCAAAAGATGTCTATATATTTCCATGTACATGGAATGGACTTATAAAAGTGTAAGTGGGATTGGCTTTCTTGTCCCATAGCTGAGAAAAATAAAGATGAACTGAGAGAATAGGCAAGGCCTATACATGCAAGTCTCAATCAAGGTGAGAAGAAAGGTGGGACAAAATCTTGTGTATATCTTGGACAGATGGAGAACATTTGACTCAATTAAGCATTAATGATAGCATTTGTTTAATGTCACTGAGATGGGATTAAACCACTTGTAATTAAAGAGGCCAACTACTCCAATCTCCCAATTGAAAGAGGTGTTTCAACTAAGAGATAGGATAGCTTGGTCAACCTTGGTTTGATGTAATGGCAAATGGTTTCTATATGTATGATTGAATTAGTAGCATGTAGTTGTCAAGGAAGACAGCAAAGTGGTGATAAGGTGCCACGAGATCCCATAGCATGTTAAAATATATGGTTTGCCTACAATAGGGAAAGTGTATTGTATTAGATTATGACTCTCCTCAAAACATGTGTTATCTATTATTGACTATAATGAGATGCGACAATTTTATCCCCATCCCTAAGATTTGCATTTGGGTTGCTTGAGAACTTTAGCATTCACAGTGTGGATGCATAAGAGGACAGGCATCATTGAAGGTATCAAGCAATCAACTTCAAGAGAGATGATGGTAAAATGGAGCTCTAATCATGATTAATGTCAATGCCAATCGAGTAACTATGTTATTGATACCATCGATATTTTTGATAGTTGGAGTTCGACACGTAAAATCTAATCGGTCCGAATATGATAATACGTTTAGGTATTTGTTAACACAATCAATCTTAGAAAACAAACACTATATAAAATGGCTCTTCCAGGCATATTTTCACTATAAACTCATCGAGTTAAATCGAAATTCTCGAACTTCTTATAGATCACAAATAACTAAAATTAATAAGATCATATTTTCAAATGCAATCTTGACTTTTTTATAGGAATAAGCTAAAATAAAATAGAAGATATGGTATACGAGTATCCTTTGTCGTAGAGAGAAAGTGATTCTCATATAGAGTTGTTTCAAAAAGAATTTTTTCTCATTCAGATATGATAATACTTGAAAAATAGGTTAGGTAAAGTTAATCTTATTAAATTGGATCAAAGTTAAATGTATTAGCTACTAACATTAAAATTATCCAAGAAAGCATACCTTATATCCCCACATGAGAACAAGTCCAAATATAACTTATGTTGGTCGTAAGATCTAAGAACGATCAATAAGTAGAGAGTCTATTTTCACTATTAAAACATGTCAGTGATTAACACTTGTAAGGTTACATCTTTATCCATTATTTGTTTGTTTTTTTAAAAAAATATAATTGATTATCAAACACCATGGAGTAGTTAGATATTACAAAAATGATGACATGGCTATGGTCATAAAGAGCCCCGTGATAAACCAAGAGGAGTATAGCCTACGTGGTGGGTCAGTAGTGACTATTCAGCCATCTAAATTGCCACCCCATAATCCCTATCTTATGAGACATCTAAACCTTTACTCGGTCCTCTATCTAATCCATACTTATCCGACATTTGTTTCTTTAGGTTTTCTAGAGTTATATATTCACATTTTATAGGCATATAATTACTAATAATTTAAATTTTAAGTTACACAACCTATATGTTACTAATATGTAATTTGATAATAGTGTATCGGCATCAAACAAATGTTTTTAAATATAAATTATATTTACAAAAAGTATTGTACTTTTAAAATATTATTTTATACAGATTCTAGATTTATGCGAGGAGAATTTTACGTACCAATCACGATATTATTCTCACAAGATTACTTGTTTTGGCTGAATTATTCCCTCGATGTGACATGTTTGACGAACTCCATACATTATATCACATCATGACATGACCCTTTTGTTTGTTTAGGCCGACGTGACACAATGCCGGCGCCTAACGACATGTCAATACACGAGATTGTTCTATCTGCCTTGCAATAACATATAGATGGCGATAACTTGGTTCATTAGGACACTACCCACCATCCACATCTCACTAGAATTGATGTCCCCTATAATAATGTTTCTTACGTTCTCTTGCTTAGTTCTTCCCACTAACGCTCATGAAGGATTCCACGTCTCTTCATCTACGACACACTTTCTAGAGGATGTAATAATGCAATCTAATCCTTGATTATTTAATGTTGTTTCTCGACCATGTATCTCTTCTAGTGTTCATAGGAAGCTTGAGGTGACACGAAAACTAGCCGTCATGTAAGAAGAGAGAGAGAGAGAGAGAGAGGCTATATGACATGCAACACCAACAATAGTAATTAATTTGAGGTTTTTATTAGCTAGTAGGGGGTGGAATGAACACATATTGGGTGAAATCTTCCTACCATGGAAGACGTATACGAATTAAACATTGTTTTTTTGATGTGACGTGCACGTTATCATTATTTTTTTGGAGTCAAAAATGGAGGTCATCACATCTGATGTGATTGACGTGTGTTAGATGACTTCCTATGCTCAAATTACCTCTTCTCATTCGAAGAAGACAAACCAAATGTGATCGAGTATATGGATTTTACTTATCGTAAAATTTAAGTTAATATTCGATCAATCAGTCGTATTTCTACGGATTGAGAGTTTAAATTTTTTTGGATTATAAGTTTTATCTTACCACATAGTAAAATATTAAATTCATATGATGTGATATCATAAATAGGAAGTTTTGATTTGCTTTGACACAAAAGATAATCGTATCTCTTCGATATAATAAGTAAATATTAATGATATGAAAGTGTCTATGAATGAAGCTTTTACTTGAAATGATATATTGATATAATCGATCTATAGAACACTAGACATGCTTGTTGCTATATTTTGTGTTGGGAAAACATGATGAAGAGTTTCCACACTTGCCAATCTCGTGAAGCTATGAAACCCTAAAAGCACAACACAAACTTAGCCAGCTTATGAGAAGCCATTGTCTATTCCTTCCATGGCTTTCTTCTGCAATTCTCCTGCTACAATGGAGCTGTCATGGTCTACAAAATAGAGCAGCCACAGATAGAGAGAGAGAGAGAGAGAGACACCCTAATAAAAGTGCACTTGGTAGGAGGTAGCAATGCACCTGAGCCCAAATTAGACTGCCATTAATGATCTGTGCTCACAAACTCCACGTCGCAACCATTCCCTCCTGCATGCATGCATGCCTTCCTTTTCTTCTATTTTTCCTTCTATTTTAGATCGAACAGCTACAGAACCACCCCAGTTTGGAAGTCCTACCGCTGTTGTAGCCCAAAACCTGATGTCTAACAACCTCTTCCTCCTAAAACGAAGCCTCTCTCTCTCTCTCTCTCTCTCTCTCTCTCTCTCTCTCAAGCTTACAATAACTATGATTATGATGTGGAGAGACTAAATGAAGGAAAAAGGAGAGGAAGAACAGTGGTGGTGGGATGCCAAAGGCATATGATATTGTGGTTACATGTGACGTGAGGCTTTGGGAGCTTTGAAGCCTTTTGGTTGAAGCGTGCTCCCGCGGGAAGCGACCGGTCAACGCATCGCTGACCGTGCGTTACGCGGACATTTCCGTAATTACGTGATGGTCGAACCGTCATTTCGGCTCCCTATTGCTATAAATGTGAATGGCAACTGCGTCTACCTCGCTTTGCCCTGAGACGCATACTTGGCCTTCGCGTGGAAGGCTGCTTGATTGGAGGGGGAGAGAGAGAGAGAGAGAGAGAGAGGCATGCGGACGAGGAGAGGCCTCTGCTACCCCAGGCCGCAGTGGGCGGTAGAGGAGGAGGAGGAGGAGGAGGAGGAGGGCAGGAGTAGGAAGAGGAGGCGGTGGCTCCCGGTCGGAGGAGACGACTCCGTGCCGGGGATGGCGGCGGAGAACCCCGCCGGAGACAGGACCGACTTCTTCGACGGCCTCCCCGACGACCTCGTCGTTTCCATCCTCTGTAAACTAAGCGCTTCGGCCGCCTCCCCTTCCGATCTCGTCAGCGTGCTCATAACGTACTACTCCTCCTCTTTTTCCTGTGTCGGCTAGATCTTCCGCTCATTTACTTCGGCTTTCGTGATAAAGTCGAATTGGATGTGATAGATGCAAGAGACTGCACGGATTGGGAACGAATCCGCTGGTTCTGTCCAAGGCCTCGGCGAAATCGCTTGCAATCAGAGCCAAGAACTGGTCGGAATCCACGGACAGGTTCTTCAAGCGGTGCGCCGACGCCGGAAACCTCGAAGCTCGCTATATCCTGGGCATGGTAAGCCTCGTCTCCCCTGTTTCATCTTTTGTTTTGGGGGGGGCGGGGGGCTAAAGGAGAGATTTTGAACAGATCCGAGTGTAAAGATTCGATCTTTGTTTTGATTTGTGGGTACTTGGTTTCGTGCAGATCCGTTTCTACTGCCTGCAGGACCGCGCGAGCGGTGCGTCACTGATGGCGCAAGCGGCGATGGGCTCCCACGCGGCGGCTCTGTACTCCCTTGCAGTGATCCAGTTCAATGGCAGCGGCGGATCCAAGGGGGACAAGGACCTGCGCGCGGGGGTCGCCCTGTGCGCCCGGGCGGCCTTCCTCGGCCACATCGACGCGCTGCGGGAGCTCGGCCACTGCCTCCAGGACGGCTACGGCGTCCGCCGCAACGTCGCCGAGGGCCGCCGCTTCCTCGTCCAGGCCAACGCGCGAGAGCTCGCCGCCGTCCTCAGCGCCTCCTCCGCCCCACCCTCCGCGTGGCACCACCACCACCGCCACTTGCTGGCGTCGGGCTGCTCCCTCCTCAGCGACTTCGGCTGCAGCTTACCGGCCCCGGAGGCGCACCCGGCCAACCGGTTCATGGTGCAGTGGTTCGCCTCAAATGGGACAGGGGGCGGCTCGGGGGACGAAGGGCTGAGGCTCTGTTCCCACCGCGGATGCGGCCGACCGGAGACGCGACGGCAGGAGTTCCGCCGCTGCTCCGTATGCGGCGCGGTCAACTACTGCTCCAGGGCGTGCCAGGCGCTCCACTGGAAGCTGGCCCACAAGGCGGAGTGCGCTCCCACGGAGCGGTGGCTTGACGCTGGCGGTGCTGGGGAGGCGGTCGTGATGGATTGAGTGCCATCCGGCGCTTCAAAGGTCCGGTCTTTTTTTGTTGGGTCTCTCGTTACTGTTTTCCTCTCCGTTTTTGTACATTAGGCCAAAACAAAATAATAATAATAATTTTCAAAATTCACAATTCTTTAGTAAAAAGAGAAAAATAACATAATGCAATATCGATCATATTCAATTAAAGTTTAATGGGATGTGGTTAGGTATGAATGCACACGTAAAATATGCGTGTCGAGAGAAGGACGCGTGCGTGCGTGACTCGAGAGCAGCTTTTGTTTTGGTATTATTGATGATGATGCTTCGTGTAATGTTTCCCGTGACCAACCCTTTTATGGTCACACGCGGTGGACCAGATTAAGTCACCTTTGCGTTGGGGTTAAGCTTGTGGTACTCTGCGGCTGGCTAGAATAAAGTGCTCTCCTCTCTCTCTCCCTCTCCATAATTTACCAGAGGGTAGCGAAGATGATCAAACCATTTCGAACTTTGACGCACTCTTGCCATATACCAACTGGACAAGGCAGCTGCACCCACACTTGAAGGACGTCAAGGACTGGTGTTCTACGTAAGCGATGAGCGCCATGAAGAATCCTGAGCGTTGGATGAACTCACGTCAGTATTATTGTCCGTCTGGCTTTTTGCTCTCGTGTTGGCTTCCTGTGAAGAAGAACGCCGGCGTCGTCGACTCAGGTTGGGGTGTCCTCCCTGCGTCGCTACACGTGCCGTGCCGAGACACACGTGTGGACATCTCAGGGAGAATGGCCGGGACTTAATTGGTCGATTTGTTTGTTCTCGAAAGGTGGCAGATGGGACGGACCGAAAGCGTTCGAAGTCGAACGCAAGTGGACAATTTTCTACTGTTGACGTTTCGGTGAATAGCAATTTAGTGATCGCTGTGATTCATAAGACATTCGTGCCCAAATTAACTCGTAGAGTTGCTGAAGCTTTGAGCGGTGCAGTTGCTTGACGTAGCAGCAGTAGTATGCATGGGGAGATGTGGGAATCAAGTAGAGGGAGAAGCTGTCTCGGTCTCAGATTTGGATGTTGCTTGACGGACTTCGCCTGCTTGCTTCTTCGAGAGCTGCGTGATGGCACGTGCATGCATATTGCTTGGGGAGGGAGGCAAGCGGGGAGGCTTACGTGCATGAGAAGCAGACGACGTGAAGCAAACAGCGATCCGTAGTCCTGGGATCTGTTGACCTACGTACGTATATTAGTCAAGCAAAGTAGGTTTCGAATGGATAGTCTTCGGGTTGACCCGATTCATGATTTGATCCAATAGTTGCCATGAAAATGAATCCGATTTCATAAATGTCTTATATTTATATATTAAATTTGGTTGACTATCACAACCATCAGAGTGGCGCAGCGGAAGCGTGGTGGGCCCATAACCCACAGGTCCCAGGATCGAAACCTGGCTCTGATAGTTATATTTTCACTATTTATTATTATTTTTAAAATTAATATGTAATTGACGATCAAAATTAATCATAGAGAAATTATTGTTATTATTATGATGTAAAGGTTTTGGTCGCCTAACAACCGTAAGTAGTGGGCAGAAACAGTTGCCTCTGATCGAGAATCTGTCCCGTGCAGGGAGGGCCCAGCCCGTGTGTCCATCGCTGGGGTCCATTATCAGGTACGTCCGACGGGTGATAGGTGCATGGGTACGAAAATTATTGTTGTCTTGGTCGATATCGGATAAGAGCGTCGCGATCGCCGGCCAGGGCGCTGCCGGTTGGTTCTCTGTATCTGCCCGCGATCGACGCGCGAAAGCCATGGATGGAGGCATGGAGAGCCCGGTGGGGAGATCACCGCGAACCCCGGAGGCGGAAATCGGGCACCGACTGGAGGATCTATGGGACGTACAGCAGCCGCAGCTCAGTCCCTCCCAGAAGCTCAACTCTTGCTTCGAGGACCTCCCCGTCTCCTCCTTCCCTGCCGCCCCGCCTTCCCAAGGTCCCTTTCTTGTCCCCCTTCTTCCATCTTCGCTTCTTGTCTTATCCTAGTCCTAATTCTTTAGTTTCCACAGCAGCTCTTTCGATCGTTCTTATTCGTTTTTCTTCTCTTAGTTAACAAGCTTGATTTGGTACCAATAATTTGCAGTTAAGCGTCAGATTAGCTAAGAATGCTGGATTTCTGGGTCGATTTAGTTGATGAGTGAAATCAAAATGCCTCCTTGGAGTAGCTGGGCTTAGGATGCAGGCGTTTGACCCATATATTTGATTACAAAGGGTGGCAGTTATTAATACGCAGATGGGCGGAACTTTCCTGGATGTGTTTGAAGTTCTGTGTGATTTCTGAACTTGTTCTGACGTTCTAGATTACTGATCGATGTGTGATTGGGGAATTTGATGCGATTGGTGAGAGGAGCTGATACATCCTTGTGTGTCCAGAAGTTTGGCATAACTGGAACCTCTTGATCAGGAGTTATTGTTTTCCTATTCTTGACCCAAATATGCATAACTTCGCTGTATTGGATTATTAATCTGGTAAAGTCAATTGGTTGTGAGGCTAGATGGTCTTGGTCGTAACATTAACAGTTACTTGGGGAGTAGGCTAGGACCCTATTGAACTTGTTGAAAGTTGTTTGGGACTTCTAACAAAGGAGAATTCTTGACAGAAGTTCGTTATTTACTTCCATGTTCGTATATCTAACAGATTTCACTTTGTTCAATCATTTTCCTTCAAGTTCGCAAGTGTTCATGAAATAGATGGTGATATATGTGTTTAACACCAAGTTCTACTATTTTTATTGCCCATTATAATTGTTATAGCTTGTTACAATGGAACATGGGCCATCCTGTAGCTGTTAATTACTCTTTATAATAGGCTTATGATGGACTTGGAAGTTTCGGAGTTTGTTAAATTATTATGGTGGCTTTAGTAAATATGATAATTGTGAAATAGTATATAATAATTGCCTCTATTGATCTTAAAAGACTTTTACATAAATTAAGTTTAAATCATTGCCATATTTTTTTAACTAATAAATGATATAATAATTAATTCCAGAAGATGAAGCGAAAGTAAGTTTTATTCAAGTAGTTGCATGATTACTACTAACTGAATCCAACTTCAGATCTCTTGATCTGAATTATATTATAGTCAATTATGAATCAAACAACATGTACAAGCTAATGTCATCAAGATGTGAATATTGCCATAAATTGTAAAGTTACCAAAATAATGTAGAATTAGAAATGTTCTCATTGACAAACAAGTAGGTACAGCCTTGATACAAGATAAATTGAGGAAAAATCATGTAAGATGATATGAACATGTTCAAAGGAGAATTATAGAAACTCGTTAGATTCATTGAGTTGATTAGGATTAGTGATATAAGGAGAGATAGAGGAAGATCTGATAAGACTTTACTAAAAAGAATAAAAGCAAATTTAATTGCTCGAATTTAATTAGGTAAAATGTGCTACATGGAACTCAATGGTGAGAGAAGATTCATGCAATTCTTCTCTGTTCTGGTTCTCTTGCATCTCTTGCAAATGAATAAGATGAGACAGCAATATTTTGAAGCTTTTCTACCAAAATCATATTTCATATCATTAGGCACTTCTGCTAAAGGAACTTGTCTTCATCTTTTTTACAGTAGATCTTAATTTACTTGCATCTGATATGTGAAATCTTGTTAAGAGATGTAGTGGCCTTACTAAATTTTCTGGTCATTTGATGAAAAAACCCATCATGTTAAGTAGCATTGATCATCTAGCATGTTATGGTTTAAGCGCAAGTCCGGAATTAGATGGTTAGGATAACATTGATTTTGATTTCCTTGGAGGTTTTTCTTTTCAGTAATTGATATACCTTCAGATGCAAGTCTAGCTGATGCTGTTGAAACTTTATCCAAACACAAGATATTAAGCGCACCTGTCAGGAATGTGAATGCACCAGAAGATGCTAGCTGGATAGATAAGTACATTGGCATTGTAGAGTTTCCTGGAATTGCTGTATGGCTTCTACATCAGGTTTGAATAAAGTGCTCTTCTTTCTGCTGTCTTTATTGGTCATACTGAAATACCAAAATTCTTTTGTGCAAACTTCTCACTTAGTTGGAATGTAATCCTCAATTTTCTTTTTTTGGTCTAAAGAGAAAACAAGCTTTTATATTAATAAGTAAAAAAAATTGCTATTTAGAGCATCATTTTGTTATATCAATCTTACTATTTGATAAAAAAATAATATTAATTGTTGAGGAATAGTACTGAAATTTATCTCCTATTCTGGAATTTTGAGTAAATTCTTTAAACTCCTTAAGAAATCAGTGCCTATAGTCCAAGTAGTGCTACTAATGAGAATTAGTTCATTGAGTATTGTGGCTAATGATTGAATATGAAACTTCACCAACATTTAGCCTTTAAATATTCAGAGGCATACTTGTCTGCTTCCTTATTTATTAAGTTATGTTATGGTATGCAAACATATTTTTTATCTCAAGGATAAAGTAGGCCTTGGCACTTTTCTCAATAGATAAAGAATTGAGATAGACAGGTGGGAACAGGTAACGTTTCTCTTAAAAAATTCCCTCAACTCTTCTAAATTATAGTTTGGCCATATTAAGTTCAAGTTTCTACGTCAGGTCATCATTAGGCACACCTGCCCTCTCAGGAGAGAGAGAAGCGAAATTATCATAATAAATGCCTTATTATTTATAGTTATCCAGATTTAGGGCTTAAAAGATCATTATTTAGATTTGGGTTAATCATTTAGTGGAATTGGGTTGGTGTGAGTGATAGATTGGCATATTGATGTTTCAACAAAAACTGAATTGAAAATAGAAATAGGAAACTAATAGAATTCAGAAAAAAATTTAAAAAAAATAAAAGTTAATAAAACAACATAACTGATGCTGAAGATAACTGTAAAATCAATAAAACACTAATATAATTCAGAAAATTACAAAAACTAAAAATTAAAAATATAATAAAACAACATAATTGATGCTGAAGTTAACTGTAAAATCAATAAAACATATATGGTGCGTGGTTTTGTCCAAAACAGAGGCATACTAGATACCTAAATATCACAAATTATCAACATACTGTAAAAACATAAATAGTAGTCATAAGATATCACAATGCATGTTTGTTGATCCAATAGGACTTGACTAAGTATAGAAAAAGACAGAAAGACATGAGTTGAGGAACAACAGTATACTATCTCAATATTGAAAACTATTATTGCACATCAAATACTGCTGATAATCATTATTGCCATCGTGGGAATACTAAGAGGGAATTAAGTGCTCCAGCTTCGTCTATCCAAACAACAAGGACATAAATGAATCTAAAGGTTTGCCATTTTGCCTTGATTGATTTGTGCTGGCCATTGTATACTGGTTCGGGCATAAACTGGGTTGCGGACCATCCCTTTCTAAGACAGTCAATCTTACAGTATAGGTTTTTTAAAGGCACAGTCTATGGCTCCTTCTGCCTCATACCACTGTTGTTTGTTCATCACTGATCACCTGTCTGCCTCTACCGCCCACCAGGTTATGTAATTCTTCCATATAATTCCATGACATCGTCTTGTCTTGATATAAGAAAATATATCACTAAGTGTGATTCTTGCAGAATTGTGTCATATACTCTGATATAAGTCAGCTCCTAGTATAGTTGGAAAATTTGTGAATCATCCCATCTTCAAACTTGTCAGAGCCTTGGGACTTCCAGGTGCTTAAAGAAACAAATCAAGTTTCCACCAACTGAGGTTTTCTCCTCAACATTTAACCTACCTACTCCTTGATACTATGCTTTTTGAGCCAATAAAGAATTACACTTATAAATCCAACAGCTTTATAAGTGTAATTTAACTTGTTATGCAGGTATTTTGCCATCTCTTTTTCTCAATGGTTTTATGCTTACTAATCTGCTACAGAACTGCCAAACTCGAGTAATTGGGACATCATAGCTTGTTGTTGTTGTGAGACAATTTTTCAAGCGATTCCCTTACAGTTAATTTGCAAATGGTCCTTCCTTTATACCTGACATTAAGTGTGCTCAATGAGTTTCTTGATGCTGCACTGGTGCTTGTTGTTTGAACTTGCTAGAATATGGTTATTTATAACACAATTGCATTAGCACATTTAGTTCAAGAGAACTTTTTTGCTCAACACATTCTAGTTACAGTAACAAAATATTTTGAAACCCGATAGGGTTCTAACCTTTTGTATTATTTGTTTTGCAGTTTGAAATTGCAAATTCAAACCCGGAAGCTGCTGCCTCAATGGGCGGTTGCTTCTTTGAAACTCTCACATCATCAGAATTTTACAAAAATACAAAGGTTGTGTTTGCTTGATTCTTGATAAACGTGTTTTGTCTTATGTTTGTCTAATGTTGATATAATACTTGACGTCTCCATAGGTTGAAGATATTGCAGGGTCCTTTCGCTGGGCCCCATTTCTCGCCTTGCAGAATTCTGACTCTTTCCTAACCATGTTGCTACTGCTATCGAAGTATAGAATGAAGAGCCTTCCTGTAGTTGATCTTGGTGAAGGGAAGATTGAAAATGTCATTACACAGTCTGCCGTGGTTCACATGTTGGCAGAATGTGTAGGGCTTCATTGGTTCGAGAACTGGGGATCTAAAAAATTATATGAGTTGGGCCTTCCAATCATGAAGCCTAATAGACTTCTTAAGGTGATTATCTGCTATTTATTTATTTTTTTATCATTTTTTCAAAAATATTTCTTGCACCACATTTTGATTATCCAACCATGCTAGAATGAAAAATAACCTTCCAGTGCCTGCCAACATGTCAGAAAGAATCATGAGAGAACTAGTTCTTGAAGAATTGAGGACAAACATGATTATATATAAATATTTTTACAATATTCATGCATCATTGGAGAATTTGGATATAAATAATGGTGATTTTCTTGGCTATGGTAAGGATTGGAATGTGGCCCTTGGATCAACCCTATCATGACCAAAGATTCACTTGTGTTACTGCTTGTTATTCTGACACCAGTAACTAATCACATTTATGCCTTTAATTAACCAATATATGTATTGATTAATCTGCCTCGAGGAACTCTATCATAACTAACAATAAGGAGATGAGTCAGTGTTATTTAAAGTTTCTAGGCAGGGGATGAAGACCATAAAAGACATGGGTAGTTATTAATTAAAATTTATTGGACTTGGAAATATTAAATGGCATTCACTTCATATAGCTTAGTGGTTTTAAATCTAAGCTAATCCCAATTTTTTAGAACAAAAAAATATTGTTGTAGTCTGGTACAATGAGGCAGTCCCAAGAATTAGATATCTCTGAAGTTTACATCGACCTAAAAGGTGTGGTAAGTAGGTTGTATTAATAAATTCTAGCATTATTTGTATTATACTTGAGTCAAGGAGAATCCTCTGCATCATATAGGGGTTTCTCATAAGTTTGTGGAGCACGACTAGGATATCAGTTTCTCTGGTTTTGCTGTAAATTGGAATTCTTTCTATGATTGCTTGTGGGCAATTAATTACCTTATCATTTCCATCTTTACATTTTCTGCATTCTCGTTTGCACTATATTTATCGTGTCCTGACCACCCTTCTGATCAAGCCTTGTCTTTATCACTGACATTCCTTCTTTTTCATGCTTGTCTGCTCATTTAACAAAGTAGGAGCACCTGTGGTGTCATTTATTTGGGAGTCTCCTTGTCTGTTAAGCTTGGTGTTTTCATTCTGCTATTATTCCATGAGGTCAAAACCTTCGTTGCACTTCATAGATTCTTTTTCAGAAAGTTGTTTAGAACTTAAGAGTGCTTGGTTTAGTCATTTTAGAACCAATTGTTTGTACTGATTGTGATGCATTAGATTAGTTGGACATCTATTTTGAAAATTCCTCATGTCATGTCTTCTCAAGTTTGCAAGAATGATGAGTCTGGATCTTCTAAATAGTTGGGCTGTTTCTGACATCTTGCAGACTATATATTATCTGTCTTCGTCTTTCCTTGTAGATTTTGCTTTACTAGAAATATTTTCTAAAGAGATTGAATTAGTTGTTTGTATTCTTGTTGAGGCTTTTACTAGCATTCATGGAACAACTCTTTCGTATTTTATATAATATTAGTATTTTTATTTATTGTCTCCCATGGATCTTTATCTTCATTTATCTATTGCAAGTTACAAATGGCAATAGCAGTTTATAGTTTGATCCTCTGTTTACTTAAGGATAAATGTTTCTCCATACATGGTCCAAAAGCAGAGATAAAATATGACTGGCGACTGAAAGTTATCCATAATGACCTTAATGTTGTTTGTATGGTGTGTATCGAAGTTTAACCATAGTGAAATTTATTCCTACCTGCTGTTATGATTCCTGCAATTCGTTTTTGATCATCTGCAGGTAAATGAGGAGGAGCCAGTTCTAAAGGCTTTCAAATTGATGCGAAAAAAAGGAATCGGCGGGCTTCCAGTAGTCAACGAAAGTGGGGAGAGGGCTATAGGAAACATAAGCATCAGAGATGTCCAGTATCTTTTAACTGCCCCTGAGATATACAAAGATTACAGGTGCCCCTAGCAGCTTTTTTTTTTTTTGTTGCAATTGGTTAGGTTTAATTTTTTTTTTACATTTATAATTTAATTACTTCCATTAATATGTCTCAGATCTTCACCCTAAACTTGTGCTTGTTTAATCCATTTCTTGAAATTGGTTTATATCCGTCCAAAAGAATAAGCTTGAAACCACGTAAATCGATTGCTTAAATAAACATTGATGTCATTCTTTTCAAAAGTTAGATTTATGTAACAAACATACAGACAAAGGATGAAACAGAAAGGAAACGAACAAAAACAGAAAAACTCAGAAGAGTCCAAACAAACATCTTGAGCCGACGCAATCAAATGTAAACTTACCTGGTCACCCTATGCTCTTGTTATTTTGCTTCACAATGAGAATGAAATATGTCTTCATCTTTTCTATTGAACTTATTTTACATCAATCTTTTTATTTAGCATTTCCAATACTATTCTTTTGTGGAGAAAATATTATTGCTATTTGATTCAATGAAAGCTATGGGAATGGAGACTTAACATCTGCAAGCTTCTTCTGCAGGTCAATCACAGTTAAAAACTTCCTAACTGCTGTACGAAGTTACTTGGAGGAACACCACGAAGCTTCACCCATGTTACGAGATCTAGTTACATGCAAAAGGGATGATACACTAGAAGATATCATTTTGAGATTAGACCATGAGAAGATTCATCGAATCTATGTCGTCGACAAGGAGGAGAATCTGCAGGGAGTAATCACACTTCGGGACATAATCTCCAAACTAGTCCATGAACCACATGGTTATTTCGGTGATTTCTTTTACGGAGTGGTTCCGCTGCCGGAGAGTAGTAGGGTGTGAAAGATAACTCCGAACTCGACACTCTGAGATTGACCATGTCGTTCTGTCGTTTAAACCTGCTTTCTTCTGTTTCACGCATATGCATGTTGTATCAACTCATTCTATTGCCTAATAGAATCTGTTGTTTGTAGATTGTAAGTTGGTCTTATTGCAACTTTGGCACACTACTGTTTGTATCGCTTACCTTATTTTGTAATTCCATCTCCTTGTACAAAAGCCACTCTTCTGCTTAGCTCATCATTTGTTGTACTTAGTTTGGGAGTATTGGCCCAAATGGACAGATTCAATGGTGATCGATCTCAGAAAACTGCTCCTAATTGTCGAATGCTTCTATGCTCTGCTTCAATATTAATCTCCAAAAGCTACTCCTTGATTCATGTTGCAGGTTATTTCCTGTTCCCAGCTCTAATAATTGATTCTAATTCAGTGATATTTAAAATTTACTGTTAGATAACCATAAACCTTGAACTTGAATTTTACTTTTATGATTTATTATTTGTAAAACAATCTTTAGAGAGAGAGAGAGAGAGAGAGAGAGAGGGAGAAGAGGAAATTAGCTAATCCTTCATAGACTGCAGCAGCTAAAAGACACCGCTTCCTCCACATATCATCATGTACTACAACCAGTATGACTCAGAGCTTTGCGCACCTTCACCCTTCCTCTTCTCCACCACCATTTGCAGCCCGCCCGCCATGTGAGCGGTCAGCAGCGGCACAAACACCGGCGGCCGACTGTGCCTGTGATCCCTCCTCAACTCAAAGCGGCCGAGTACCGCGGCCGCAATATACTTCATCTGAGCGAAGGCCATCTCCTTCCCCAAGCACACCCTCGGACCCGCTTGGAACACCGGGAACTTGTAGGGCGACGCCCTCACCACCTCCCCGTGCTCCGACAACCACCGCCTGTGATCGAACTCCCTGCAGTTCTTTCCCCACAGCCTCTCCATCCTCCCCATCCCGTACGGGAAGTAGGTCACCCGGTCGCCTTTCTTGATCCTGGTCCCGTCCGGGAGCTCGTCGCTGCCGGCCGCGTGCTTCGAGTCCCACGCCACCGGCGGATACATCCTCATGCTCTCGCAGAGGCATGCTTCGAGCACCTTCATGTCCTTCAGCTCTTGGTAGCTCAGTCGTCCCTTGAATCGCTTCACTTCGTCGACGATCTCCGCTTCGACGTCCGGACGGCGGGATATGAGCCAGAAGAACCATGTCAGTGCGGCGGACGTCGTGTCCCTCCCGGCCATCACGAAGCTGATTACCATGTCGCGGATCACCTCCTCGCTATGGCCGCCGGATATGAGCCTCGTCAGGAGATCGTTGTGCTCCGTGCCTTTCTCCATCTCCGTCTTCCTCGTCCGGATCAGTTCCATTATCGATTCATGGATTAGCTTCACCGCGCCCCGGAGCCTCCGTTCCGACCCTACGTCGAACGCCCGCTTGAGCTTCCAAACCGCGGCCATCGGCGCTGCCCCGCGCCTCGCGCTGATTCCCGAGGCGACCTCGAAAGCGTTCGCTAGCTCCGACTCGGGCAACGACGCGTCGAGGTAGCAGGGGTCCGTCCCGAGCGAGACCTTGCATATGGTGTCGAAGGCGAACCTGCGGAGCAAGTCTTGGACGTCCACGGCTCTGCGGTCGGCGCACGCCGACGCTAGGATCGGAAGCAGCCTTTCCTCAGCCTCCGACTCAAGAGTCTCGACCACAAATTCCCGGAGCGACTTGGTGGTGAACTCGTGGCTGGCCAGCTTGCGCTGGGTGTGCCAGAGCTGGCCGTCGGCGTTGAAGATGCCGCAGCCCAGCAAGTCTCCGAGGATGTCGGTGAAGGCCTCCCCCTTGGGGTAGTTGGGGAAGTTGGTCCTGAGCACGTGCTCCACGTTGTTGGGGTTGGCGGTGACCACTGTGCGGCGAGCCCCGAAGCGCCCGATCACGATGGTCTGCGTCGGGGAGGACGCGAGCAGCTCGGTGTACCAATCCAGTAGCCGGTGCCTGTTCCTGTAGAACGGGACCAAGCATCCGATGACAGGGTGCATCTTGGGGCCATAGGAGGAAGAAGAACCAGCGAAAGACCGCAGCCAAAGTACAACACAGAACAACAGCAGCAGAAGAAGAGATGACAGAGGAAGAGAGTTGAGGAAGGAGACGGAGATCACGGCCATCGAGATGCACGTCGACACAATCGAACACGCGGTTTATATAGGCGAGTACCAATCGAACACGCGGCACGTGGAAACGAGTTGTTATCGCACGCGGGCTGATATGGCTCGGTTTGTGTCGGCGGGGTAAAGACTTTTTTGCCATATATGACATGGGGGGATTTCCAAGTGGCACTCTTTCTGCACGTGGGAGTAGGGCGCAAGAGTTGCGGCGCCCACACGTGTGGGAAAAGCTCGACGCTTCACTGTTGCTTGGGGACGAAGGCATCCGACGTGTGAGATCGAAATTACGGTGAGACTAAGACAAGTCTCACCGTATGAGACTTACCATTTCTACTTGATTAAGACAATCCATGAGTACCCAAATCCAACCTCAGTCAAAGGTCGGCTACTTGATACCCCGACTCCATACACGACTTAGGCAACAGGCATTGGATAATTACAGTGGGGGAGACGCATGCCTTTCGATATGTTTTTGTTTCTTCAGGGTCATAAATCAAGGAAACAAAAAATCAACAAACAAATGCTAGAAAGAGAAAGATGGAACCCTTGAAATTTTACATGATTAATCCTAAATCAACTAAAACAATGTTTGTAATCTATGATTGGAATGGCCAATTCAATTCAATGAGAAGGATACATACCTCTATCTAATCCTAAAAAATAAAATCAAAAACATTTTCTTTTACTTTTTAATATTTTTGAAAACCATGATTCCTTTTGGTGATAAAATACACAATTTTTTGGTTTGCTAATTAAGTCACCTTCAAAATAATTAGTGGCAAAGATTGCATCCTCTCTTCCTTTTTTTAATGTTTAATTGCCACGAACATATGATGTATATAGACTGGCAAGCAGCTTAAAGATCACTTCAATCACTGTCTAAAGTGATTCGATAGTCTGAACTGAGAAGGAGGATTTGGAAGCTTGCCTTCCTCTTAGACTTCAATGTGTGGAAGGGAAGAAAAAGAAGAAATTTGTCTCATCTAAAAAAAATATATATATATACATATGTACATAAGAAAAGTGTGATCAATGAATGTGATGAGACAATCCACCAATCTTGTTAGATTTGGGCGACCAAGGAGAACTTGGACTAAAACATGTAATGTTCTTTCTTGTTTTGGCTCAATGATTGATTCAGATCAGTGACTTGAGTGAGAAAGGGATGGGAGAGTGCAAACGCAGAAACACCTTTCATGCATAGGGAAAAGGAAGTGCAAATAATGCAGTCATGGAAGGCATTTGAAGGACTTTGCTTTCAGAAGAGGAACCAAATGTTTGGGAGAACTTATTTTGGCTACAATATATGCATTCATAGCACACTCTCTTTGTTTGCTGAAAGATCACCAGCATCTCTGGCTGACACTAAAGCCACAAAATATGGGTTCCAATTCTGTGATACTCAATACTTACTGTAAGCAAATTTCACCCAGGAGAGAGAGAGAGAGAGAGAGAATAGATGATGTAGAAAGATAAGCTTAAGTACATGAAGGGTGGAAGTCCACAATGTCATAAAAAGTTTGCTTTGGATATTTTATTTAATTTTACTTTATAATTAGGTTTTGTAATTAGTTTGCTATTTGGATAAAACCTCAGTGCATCAAAATCAACTGAGTTCCTATTAAAGTTTAGGAATAAAAAATGAAAGTATATATATATATATATATATTTTGTATGTTAGGTTAAAGATATAAAACTCATGGATACTATTAAAAAAATATTTTGATAAAATATGAAAAATAAAAAAATGAAATTATTTCTGTAAAATAACTCCTAATTTAATTTTGATGATTACCAAAAGTCTCTATAAAGACCCTACAAATCATACATCATTATTATTTTTAAATTACTAATTTAAACATAATTTTTGTAGAATCTTCTATAGAACTCAATCAACCCTCAACACTAAGCTTATAATAATTTATTATAAATATCAATATTAACTCAAATGAAATTTTATTAGATATACTTGTAATTTTCGTAGGAACCTTTGTCGACTTCCAACATCAAATGTGTTAGAGGCTTAAATTGAAATACTTTAATGAGAACTAAAAACTCAGTTTTTACATAAGGAAAACTCAAAATATTTTTTTTAATCTTAAAATTAATATATTAGAAAATAAAAATAAAAAATGTAAATTTTATCGTATTTTAAATAACTAAAAAAATTATCATAATGTTAAAAATAATAATAATAATAATAACCCTAAAAAAAGAAAAGCCCCGCTCAAAAACCATCTATCGAGCTGTCGCAACCCCTTGCGAAGCGTCACCCCCCACGAAGGAAGGGCTAGGCTACTCCTCGGAGCAGCAAGAATGTTCGGGACCCCGTCGGCGTCCTCCGCTCCGGGCTTCGGCGCCCTGTCTTCCACGCCGGCCTTCGGCACCCCTTCTCCCACGCCGGCTTTCGGCACCCCTTCTTCATCCCCTGCTTTCGGCACCCCTTCCGCCACCCCGGCCTTCGGCACCCCTTCGTCCACTCCGCCCTTCGGCACCCCTTCCTTGACGCCGCAATTCGGAGCGCCTTCGTTGACTCCATCGTTTGCCATGCCATCCCCTTCGCCTTTCTTCTCACAGCAGCCGCAGCAGCAGCAGCAGTTGCAACCGTTTGGGTTCCAGCCGACCCCATCGCCTTTCGGAAATGCTCAGATCACCACCCAGATGGCCCCCGTCGCTGCCCTCCAGCTTCCCCTCGCCGATCGTGACATTCATGTCAGTGCTTTCGTGAATTTTCTCCGAGAACTCCTTTATTTTCTAATAGAGCGAATAGGGCTTTATCAAATGCGTATAAATATTGAATGTTGGTGATGGGATTCTACTAAAAGGATTGGATTTTGGTGTATTTAGGCCATTCTTGATGCTTACAAAGAGGAGCCTGGGAACCCTAAGTACTCCTTCAGGGTCTGATTTTTCTTTCCTTTCTTTTTCCAGTTGAAAGATTTAATTATGAGGCTTGCCCTTCATTTTTTGGGTTTTGTGTTTAATGAGTTCCTTTTTCTTAATTTATTATTTTCAGCATTTGCTGTTAAGCGTGACAGATCCTGCATTACGTGTGAAGCCTGTCGGCGCATCTGATGTAAGTTCTTGCTTTTGTCCAATTCTTTGATTTTTTTGTCTTAAGTTCTTGGAAAATCCTTAGGTTTGTTGATTTTGATATTGATACAAATGCTCAATTTGGAGTTGCAGATCATGTGGGCAGAGGCAATGGCAAAGCTGGAGGGAATGGATAGTTCAGACAGAGATCGATTATGGCCTCAGCTTGTGCAGGGCTTCAAAGATCTCTCCAATCGACTCAAGGTTCTGTTTTCTTACTTTTTGTTTTTTTCTTCTTTTGATTATCATACGATCCATCATCCACCTCATACATGAAATTTGTGATACTTGTACGAAGTTAGGACTATTTCACTTCATTATTGAGTCTTAATTTCCATTTCTTCTTTTATTCTGATGACAAGTTGTTACTAAATTGAGATCACATCCCATTTCTTTGAGAGACTGTAAATTGTTAATTGCTTTGCGTCCCAACAAATTGGGAAACACGCTACATGAATAGGTATGAACCTTGATGTTGTTGTGTTAGAATTGTGTGGTGGTTTGGGAGTAAGTAAATGTGCACATTTATTTTTAGGTGAAGGACACATTAAAATATCCAAGGTAGGAGTTCTCCTTATGGTGTTGGACAATTGATTTCTTTAATAGCATCATTTGTTTTTTAAGGCTCTGTTTACTTGGAAGAACAGATCATAATAGGTGATGCTATGGTGGCTATGTGAGAAAAGCTATTATAGTTTTAGGTTAATTTCAGTAATTTGACTTTATTGAGATGATACGATAGAGCTGCCATATTTCTTAAATCGCAGCCCAGTGATAGGTGCTTCAAGGATTTCTTTATGTCATTGATAAAATGATAGTTGGACATTTTCAAGTGATACACTTGTTTGGCTTATTGACATGAGGAGGTCAAGGAATCACAAGATATGTTGAACTGATAGGCTTGTCTGGTTATTTTTAAATGTGATCAACCAGAAATTCATGCATGCATCAAGGATGGGAATGGGACCCCAAACTCATGGATGTCAACTATTTGGGCAGTTTTTCCTTGACCTTGAAGCGATGTTATCAGGGTCGGGGTGGCTCAGATGACTCGTAAAAGACCCACCTTGGCAAATTCCTGACCATCAATTTCACTCTCCTTCCATTCACTCCTTTGTCCCTCCTCTCCTTTCTCTCCTACTTTCTCTTCTTCTAGTCCTTCTTTTGTTTCCATTCTCATTCTCCCTTTTCTCTGATAAACAGTCCTCACCATCAATTTCTTTGCTGCACACATTTCTATCATGATGACTTAAAGCTCCTTCCTCACTCTCTCGTTATTTCCTCATTTTCCCCCTTCATCTCTCCACGTTAGGGTCAATGCTCTCTGCCTGAGGAGGCCATATATCATGTCAAGCTTATCAATGAACTTGTCACAACTCACAAGAGCTCCCTAATGATGTAATTCATCATTTCATTGGCTGACCTCATGTTGTAGGTTATAGCACTGCTACACTTCTCAATGAGGTGGTCTATTGTCTCTCGTTCGTAGCATCCCATCACCTTTTTGTTGTTGTTGTTGAGAATTGTGTCTTCTTGTCACCATTGCCTCAAGGTGGTTATTGAGCACATCTCCATTGGTGGTATGAAAGCCACCATTGGACTAAGTTAAATTTTTGTTTTTCTTTCTGTTCTCTTTATGTTAGCATCAGCAAACCAGACTAAATCAAATCTGAATTTGACTTCAGTTTCTTCTCACCTTCTGGTTTATTGTAGTTCTTACGTATAGAGAGACTGAAACCTTTTAAAATCATTTTGATGTGAATCAAATTGACCTAAAGGCCTTAGAATCAAGATCCAATTGAGATTGGACTTTGCCTGTACTCTATTCTGTCGGTTACCTGATAAGATTCTGTTGATGTATGTTGCTACATACACTAAACATAATGCGACCATGTGTATGTGCTGATGAATCATGTTGAGTCGTGAAGCATGCCACTGTGATGTGGGATGGAAAAAGAAGAGATGCAAGCCAACATAGCCTTGCTTCTATTGCTAACAGGCTGGCTTGCAACTGATATGAGGTGGCACTTCCCTGAAATGTAACTTAGCGATCCTTGGCTGTTATAGCCCTAAAAGACTATTTATGTGGCAAAAGGGTCTCCAAAATTTAGTTAATTGAGACATATGTCAGCTTCAATCAAATCAATAGGTATAATCAGTTGGCTTTAACTTGTGTGTCTGTTGTTTAGGTTAGGTCTTAGCTGTTATCAGTTTTAGTTGGATCTGATTCAAGTTCTGGTTAATCAGGTATAATGATTAATTGAGTTTTTTTTATTATATTTGACTGAACTATGCCCACAAGTTCCAAAATTTCAAGTTATAGTGGATCAATATATGGCTATCACCAGCTTCTCAATACCATTTGTGTTAGTTGTTGTTACTTAGCTTTCAGATTCTGTACTAGCTTTTTTTGCATTTATAGTTAGAACCAAGATTTTACTAAGTATTACATTTCTAAATAAAATAAGTCTTTGTTGTTGGATAACCTAGGTGACCCTCAGGGTTGGACATATCATATATCAAGTGAAAACACCACAATCTCAAGAAGAATTTACCATTTTATTATCTAATACATAAATAGTAATGAGAGTTGCCTACTAATTTTAGAATAACTTTCTAATGCACCCTAATATCATTCAGATAGAAAAGAATTTGATTATGGCACTGCAGTTTGTCAAAGCATTTATATGCTAAGAACATGATTACAGAAATATCATGACATTATCATGTCAACTAAGGTTTTTAAATATCACTCTGATGTTGGTTTTGGCAACCTACTGGACTACTAGATGATATACAATTCTTTGCCACCCACTATCATTCAGTAAAGTAATCAAATAAAAAATGACAAAACACCATTATTGGTAATTGATTGGACCTATAAATATCAGTTGGTAGGTAATGGTCCATGTTCAAATCTTGATCTCAATCCACACTATGTAAAATTATGCATAATATTTGATATTTTCCTACATCGAATATATGCATTTACAAATATTAATATACATTATTGCGTATGTTTGGATATGGTTATTTAGGTAATTGTATATGTATTATGTAAGATGTAGATGAGCATATCCTAGATACTTTAGGGCATGTTTTCTGCCTAAAAATCAACTTAAGCACCAATATAATAGTCTTTGATGATATATGTGAGGTGCCATAGGTTGAAAATAAGCATTTTATGTATTGAGTCTATTGACAACAGTAGATTAGACAATGTCACGTGCAATCTCAGGCCATGCAGGGACGGACACTAGAGTCAATCATGTGGGCACGAGGTTAGGCTCTCGTGAGCTAGGCACTTGCTGCATGGGGCCATGCGAATTGGGCCAACACAATGTCTCGTTCTTGCATGGTGGGGGCGTTGTTTACAGATTCATGCACTTGGACTAGGCATCAAACCAGGTCGGGTGGTGCCAAGTTGGGCGCACGTGAGTTTGGCTCCTGCTGTGCATAGGGATGACCCCTGTTCTTGAACCGATGGTTTCGGGTCCAGGTTTTTGGGGATTAGAACTGTATCCGAGCAGTTCCGGGTTCGGTTCAGATTTGATTTTGGCGGTTCAAGTTCCATTTATATTTTTTTTTCTAAATTTTAAATTTTAATACAAAATAATTTAAAGCAGAAAAAAATTCATATTTTATTTCAAAATTTTGATCAAAGTTCCACTTTGACAAGTGGATGTATTTCCATACATGTAATAACATAAAAATGAATATGTAAAATTTTTGCAAATTTATTTATTTATTTTGAGTTGTGAAATGACCAAAATGCCCCAAAAATACTGTCTAATTGTTGACTGAGGCAATTAGTCATTTCCCACCTTTTGTCCAATGGTCAATGATCAATTTTGATCGTTGGCTATTTAATTTTGTTTTTTTTTTATTTGGTCAGTTCGAAGCGGAATCGGAAACAAATCAGAATTGCTGGTTCTGGTTTAGGTTTCAATTCTACGTAGTTGGAACTTGGAACCAAAATCAAACCACCTAGGCCTGGTTCCAGTTCAGTTTGAAACTGGCAAACCGTCAGGCCTGTTTGATTTCGATCTGGTTCGGTTCTGGTTCGAACCATGCCTAGCTTGCGAACTTGGCGAGGTAAGTACGGGTATGGTTCGGCCGAGGGTTGGGTTGGCTCAGGTGAGCTACTGGGACATACAGCACTCCAATTGAGGCTCTTGCTTAGGTGGCACTCAGTTGAATGCGCCTTGATTGGACTTTGTTGAGGCGCTTAAGACTTGCCTTGCTTTGCTTTAGTGCCTAAGCACATGGCCTAGCACCTTTTGACAACACTGGCTTATTCATTAGTCAAACGGTTCAACTCCTTGATTATTGCAAAATATGTTATAAGTAAATTCATTGAATGTCCATTGGGAATTTTAGTTGACAAATATCAAATATGTTATAAGCTTTGATAAGGACCATTTATCTTGATTTCCTTTTTCAGATCCTCAAGGTTCCGTATTTGTATTGTTTTGTGGTGTGTTCATTTAGGTGTACGTAGATACAGAATATTCTTGTTCCTTGTAGATAATGTCTAACCATTTTTTAGTGGATACAATTAGATGAACAAGCTTCCTACGCTTTTAACTTATGAGTCAGAATATACTTATTGAGCTTAATGAAAGGAACTCATGATATAGTGTTCTTATATTTGGTGAATGATTGCTCTGAAAAATTACACGAAGTTTCAATCCTTCTCTGTAATGTCATTCCTAGTTCTGATGACTTTAAAATTGTACATTATTTTGTTCATCTAGCATTAGTTTGAGATGTAAAATCTTCCATGGCATTGTTACTCATCTTTATAGAGGCTGGTTAGTGTACTGTTACCTGTTTGAAATATTTCTTCAGTATGTTATTAGTATATACCTGCATATATCAATATATAAGGTATTTGCTGGAAAACAATATCTTGCTTGAACATATCCAGTACTTTGACACAATTTTCTTCAAAATCTACACCTATAAATTGAAAAGAGCAAATAGGCGTGAACCACACTTGACACACCTTCTATTAACAACACTTTTATGTGAATGTCCTACATGATGCATCTAAAATATGAGGTTTTTTTTCTTAAAATGAGACAGTTTTATCTAGGATGCTTAAGATCATGATATGTTGACTTTCAAAATTAATTTGCTAATAATTTGAAGGATTTTAATTTTAGAATAAATATGCGGAGTTATTAGAATATATACAGAAGATGAATAAGAAGTATTTTTGTCATAATCAGAAAGAGGAAAAGAAAGAAACATACAGAAATTGTGGTTAAAATTCCGTGATTAAGTGTTTCGTATTAAAATGGAAGGACAATGACTTAAATTTGTGTTATGTGCTCGGACACACCTTGGCTTCTCCATGCTGGATATTCTTGTGCTTCAAATCAGACCAGTTGGTCGACCAAGCTGAGAGTGAGGTATG
The DNA here is from genome assembly GCF_036884655.1 of Musa acuminata AAA Group. Taxonomy (NCBI): domain Eukaryota; kingdom Viridiplantae; phylum Streptophyta; class Magnoliopsida; order Zingiberales; family Musaceae; genus Musa; species Musa acuminata. The sequence goes on along the minus strand of NC_088351.1, from coordinate 30,735,685 downwards.
CCTTGCTCAATGGTGGATAGTTGCTTGACAAAACGAGGTTGTCCCCGTAATCATGTCAGAGGACTTGCTCGTGCTGAATGCTTTAGTGCTGAAAGGCTTCATTGGAGAGTGCTATGGTTGATTCCAAAGACTTTCTTGGCTGATCCATTGTGGATGGATGTCGGTAGAAGTTTGGATGTTATAAGAATGCAGATGTAGCAGTCAATGACAAGCAGATAATCAACTATACCAAGATTATAATTGTTCCCAAGAGTTACGGAGTCCTATTCCTATTGATTACAGGATGATTTAGTCGTACTAAGGTTTAATGACTATTCTACTTGTACAGCTCACTATAGTTCTAGTGTTAATACCAATGCTAATGCTATCATGGTTTCTTAGTTTATTGGGTGTTGATGTTGCTAAAAAATCCTTGTGTTATGGCTTTCTTGCTATTTGCGATGCACTGGCATAACTATTGAACCTTTGTGTGAAGATATCATTCCCTATGCCCCATCAGTTGGTTGTCCACCAATAACAGTTGATTTTCAAATTTTTGCTAACCTCAATCTACTATTGCATTCCAAGCTATAAAATTATGCACGATTAAAATGAAAGCTTTATTTATGTATGAATTCCCTGATTGGCCACTGCTGAGCCAGATCTAATGTAGAGTGGCCTGTGTGAACCTAATTTTAGCTGATTTCTCTGCCTTTTTGCTGGATCACTGGTGTTTTCATCAACTTCCCAACTACATTGCTTCCATAGTCTGCATGATATCTGTTTACTAATTATTAACTTTCTTCTTGTTCTCATTTGATGTGTTTTGTTGTAGCATAATCAATCAATCAATCAAATTTGTCCGTGTTAAGTGTGAACCATCTTGAAGAATGAATTATGAGAGTTAAATTACATATCTAAGCAAGAAGCATGAAGAAGTTCTCAATCATGTAACTACGAGAGTTTAAATTACTCAAATATTAGTTACCATCTAGAACTTTGCTCTACTTTCTTGTCATGACAAACTAAAATTACTCTGGCCAGAGATGTGCCTGCTTTGTCCAGTAATACCATCTCTAATGTTCCTGCAGCTTCAAGATGAAGTTCTTGTTTCAGATGCTGAGCGGCTGAGGATGACCCAAGCTAATGTCAAGCTGGTTTGTCTCTCTTAGCAATTCTGCTACAAGCAGTACAATCTAACTTGTTCATCTAATACATTACCTTATTTCAGCTTCAAAGACATTTTCAAGTAGACACTCTCCAGTGGACCCAAAGATTGAAACAGAAAGAACAAGTGCTTCTAAGGCGTCTACTGAGGGTAGGAAATGCTACTCTAGTAGTTAGTGTTAAAATCTAGAAGTGTTTATCGGTATTAGTAAATGTCATTATAATTCTGACCGTACTCTCTAACATGATGTGTCAAAAAGATAATGAGGATAGTGGAAGCTCTGGAGAGCAAGGGTTACAGGATGCCTCTGATGAAAGGTGAAGCTGAACTGACTGAAAAGTTGGCTGCAATAGCAAAACAGGTTGGTCCTCTATTTTGGATCCCATCTCCGGTCTCATTTTGTATATTCTCGTTGAGTTAGTGCTTTTATGTGACACACTTCAGCTGAAGGGACCTGGAGCAGAGTTATCAAGGAGGGTGCACAATCTGGTTTCAATATCTCGTGCGCGTGCTAATACTGGTGAGCTCAATGGTTCAATCTACATTCCGGGGTCAGCAAAGATAAGAGAGCAAAGCCTTGCTGACTTGCAGGAGGTAAGGAAAGCCTGGCGTGTAGGCTGCATGTAGTCATTGTCTTCCCGCTTCCCTTTTCTCATAATTTGTACATGTTCTGTCATTAGGTCCTGCAACAGGAAACCGAAGCAATTGCCAGATTGGGGAATGTCTTGAAGCGGGATATGAGGGACTTGGAGATTATCATGTCTGAGGGCACAGACACCTTAGAAGACGACAGAGGACGGAGTCTGATGAGCTGATATCTTCTAACCTTTGCACGCAAGGAAATGGGATATGAAAGGAAGTCAGACTGTATAGGAATGAAAAAGGATGAAAACTAGTGCTGATTCAGCATGTAGTAGTTGTTGTCTTTGGCATCAAAATTCTCACTGGGACTGCCAAAATGTGGCAATTTTTAGGTAGTGGCAACTCTTGGGTGAAGTATGTTTATGTTGAGATCTATTATTTGACAGGATTCAGACACGAATCTTCTGCCTCAGGCTTTTATCAACAGAGGAAAATTTACTCTTCATTCAGAAGTGGTGCATATGCAAATGCCAATTGGCCTCCTGAGCTCATCAGACAGTTGGCCTGTTAAATTTTCTTGGAAAATATAGACTATTACTTGCTTCCATGCTAATATATAGATTGCAAGCTTCATACTATGGTAATATTGCTGCTTTATAATTTGTGATTGTGTTCAAGGGGAAGACCACATTGACTTATTTATGTTTGAAACTTTGGGTCAAAATGTTTATCATCTAAATTAGCTAATATTTTTCATTGATAATACTTATTTATTTTCATAGATGTTTCTTACTTCCTAAAAGATGAAATTGCCCTGTTAGTCATTGTCTTCGTCTCATGCCATCGCTCGTCACATACTGCCTCTATTATTGTGCTGTTGGTCACTGTCTTCGTCTCATGCCATTGCTTGTCTACTGTCTTCGTCCCTCAAATGTTGCTTTTACAGGTGATCGACGATGGTTTGGGCCTATGTGAGCTAGTCTTAAAAGTCATCACATCCCTTACCTCCACTCTCAAACACCTTACCCCCCCCCCCCTTTTGCCTAACTCTTTTCGAGACTCGATCACAAATGCCCTACCATCACCCATCGTGAGGTTATCATTACAATAGTGATCACGCCCCCCACTCATCCGTGAAACCCCTCTTTCCTCTTGTGGTGACGAATGAGAGCACCGATGGTGGTGACGAATCCTTTTGTGATTACTACTGGCTCAATCGGAAACCAATGGTATTGAGATCTACCACAAGATGAACGAAAGCAAAGGTGACAGACTGAGAGACAAAAGGAGATGATATTATAAAGCAAAGGCAACGATTGACGAGACGAAAGCCAAAAATAATTTCATCTTTTAGGAAATAAAAAATACTTCATGAGAATAAATAAAAAATAAAACATTGATCGAAAAAAAAAATATTTTTAAGAGAATTTATCCTTAAAAAAAGCAAGTAGAAAACAAAGTAGTAGTCAATCATAAACTCAAGAACAGATGTGGTACTTGGAAGAAAAATTAACAACGCTTGCACTAAATAACAAAACTCTTTTAAGAGTTTGGACAGAATCGAGACAAACCAGCAAAATGCTGACTTTTTATTATCGAAATAATAATTTGTCGAAACAAATCAAACTGAACAAAATTGATATGACGCACAGCATCTCAAAAAGAAAAAAAAAAACTCTCATTAGAAACAAATGGTCAACAAATATTATAAAACTGAAGATATATATGGAAAACAAAACTCAAACAATTCCCATATAACCACCATTTACATATCCCACAGGAAAAAAAAAAAAAAAAGTGGTTCACCGTAAGAGTTCATCCATGCCAAAAAGAACAAATAACAAGTTCTTGTTTTTCTCAACGGTAAGACTTTTGATCTTTTTTGAACAATGAGATGGAAGTCTTAAATAATTTAAAACTGCATTTTGCAATCAATTAGAAAAAGATAAAGATGGTTCTTCTGTTCTACAAAATTCTAGTCAACAACGAGGGATGCATTATAGAAGATGCATCAACCAACCCATGTTGCATGGAACCTACTACACAGCATTCATCTGTTTTACTTCAGACGCTTGAACTTACCAGGCTCTATTTGCCCGTCTGGCAAAGGAAATTTCATCAAGCTACATAATTTAGCTACAGCTTCTTGCAACTGATCAACGTCAATGCACATGTTCCTAGGGGAAGCAAAAAGAACCTCATTGACATCTTCTTCGAGCTCAAGTGAAAATAATTGGCTGAAGGCCTGCATATACCAATTAGTCATTGACGTCTTCTTAACATACTGTTAACAGTCATGACGGGAATAAACAACTAGCCATAAACAACTCAATATGATTATCAATTGTGCAGTTTGAATCTTACCGCCTTCAATCGTAAAACAACCTTCTCCCTAATTGCTGGAGATCGCGACACCAAATTTATGACAAACAGACCTCCTTCTGAGAGAAAATTCTTCACTTGTAAAAGAAAGGATTCTTCAACAAAATCTGGAGGGCAGGATAACCCAGAGCTACAAGCAGTGAAACACAAAGTTGTCTTCATATATCAAAATTTTCAATCTTAAATATCAATCTGAAAGTGGACATAGGTAATCATAAGTTCCACCTCAAATCAGATGAATCTGCATCAACAATGAGAATTTTAATTCCACTGCTGTTTCCATTCGCAAGAGACTCTGTACATGTTCCATCAGTTTCTTGTTCGTGTGACTTGATGACATTTGCATCTTCAATAAACCGGATACCATCACCAATATGGACCTAATAAAAAAAGACAAAAACAAGTAATTTAAGATACACAATTTGTACATCAGTAAAAAGTTTAGATGTCAAGCTAGAAAAATGTATATTCAGAAAAATCATGTGGTCTGAATAATCAAATTTGGTATTGAAAAAACAAACGTGCCAACATTAACAGATTCTAGTGATCCTGAAAGCATCCAGTGTTCAGGCTAATCTCCTTGGTGAAGTATTGCATAAAGCTTCACCATAGCAGGCCAACAAAGTGGGATTTGAGGTGAGGCAGCTAATGGCAGTCAAATAGACTACCATATATGAAAGAATGATGCATGGGTTCACTGTAAAATTTGGTAACAGAGATATTATGAAATGTGCATGCAAAGACAATAAAATAAATGATAAATCAATTTGCAAATACTATCATTGCATTCACATCTAAATGTACTATGGTTTTGAATCAACTTTGACATCAATTAATCAAGAAAGAAATCAAGAAAATCATTCAAATAACTAGAATATTGAACATGCAATAAATGTAAATAAATAGCAATTATTAATAAAAAAAAGAAGATAAAGAGGGATTGTCTAGTAAATCTCAATCCTAAATACAGTGAGACCGACACCTGCCAGTACTTCACTCTCATACGCTTGAAAGGGTTTCATGGTGTAAAAATCTTTCAGAAGTAGTAAACTCTTCCTCTATTTTTTTTCATGAAATCCTATATGAAAAGATATCAAAGTCTGATAATTCTTGGCTCAAACTAGGCTCCTGTGAGGCCTTGTTATAACCTACACTGCATCGCAAAGTCCACATGTCCCTGTGTTAGGCTATTCGTGGAGCCACCAAAGGAGAGTCATGCATTCCATATCATGATCTGGCTTGATGGGATAACTAATTCATTAACTTGATAGGCTTTAATTAATAACCCAAAATGTTTAAACCCTTATAAACTAGTCCAAATCTCCCATTTCTGATCATCACTAAACTATGGGTGTTACAGTATTCCCTACTTGGGAGCTTGACATCCTCATTATGACTAAAATATAGCTTAGAACCAAATCCGATTAATCAGCCCAGCAGTGATTCTAGCCGAATCCATAAGTAATCCTTTTCTATTCAAGCCCTTCACCATACTCAATCCTGTGTTCACTCTAATACCATTTATCATGCCCTGACTAGGGATGGTTGATCCATCAACCTAGTAGTCTAAACTACTAGTTCAAATGCTTAAGCCTGAGTCATTTGACAATACACAAATCAATTCAAATCTCTTTCCACTTCTGATGTGGGACTAACCTGGGAATGTTACACTATAAGGCATATTTAAAAGGACAATTGCAGTGTATAGTATTTTAGCCAACATAGCAGTCATGCATCCCATCATTTAGGGATAATAACAGTCTATATGTATAGTCTCCAAGTGATACATCAAAGATATAGAGAGGAAAAAAAGAAAACGTTAAGATTCCCATGTCAAGTTTTGGTTGATATAAAATTTGTTTTTAAATCACTTATCAAAAATTTACTTTTTGAAAGTCAGAAATGACCAAGTTCATCTTATATCACTTTGTATCATAACAATCATGACTACAACATCAAAGGACAGATGTTCAAAGCAATTAACTGAGTTAGATTATAGAACATGGTCTCCTTTTGGTCCAGCTAATTTACATGTTGTATATTGGACCCTTTTATATTTCCTTGAATCAAATACTCTGCCAAATTGGCTAATCAAATTCAAAAACAATGTATTTGAATTGGGATCATTGAGCCCCTATCCTATTGGGTGATCTCTTGGCCTATCAATTTATACCGGCCAGATTCTGCTACTGGTGAACAGAACTATAAAGATGAAGAAAACAAAAAGTAGAGAAGACGAAAAGAGGAAGAAGAATACGGAACTAGTTTCTCAATTTCTTACCCTTCTAAGATAATCCATAACACATCTATATATTTTCCAAACAGTTTTGATATTTAATCAACATTTTATTTGAAATAATCTGAACCATATTCAAGCACTTGAATATACCATAAATTGAACAAAAAGATATTCAATTTTCTTAATTATATCATTCCTATATTAGTTTTGAAGTTTTCTTTCTAATTTTCACTTTTTTTCTTTATTCTGGAGTTTTTGATTTTTGGACAAAACATCAATTCAAAGATATGACATTAAAGTTCTTGAATTTTGAACCTTGAATAGAGAAGAATTTACCATTAAGAGAATAAGAACGGCCAAAAAAAGGATATTAACGGACTATATCAAACCACTATCGATCCCACACAGGGCTCACACTTGACTCCAAAGACAGTCAAATCCTTTCTATATCAGTCAAATACTAACACAAAAGTCAATATACGTTGTATTTCCCTCTCTAATTGTGAAGAAGACTATCATGAACTTCCCTGTACAGGGAAAAAAACACCATTTAATTCTCAAAGAGATGTTTGGATGGAATCTTTGGAAGATTCCTGCTATATCTAGGGTTCATGTTTTTTGTAGGAAGCTGCTTCATAGGTGGGCTTCTTTCCACTATGCGATTGACTAAGCTTAATATCTGTTCAGTTCGGTGCATAAATGTTATTTTTCGGGGGGTGATTCTGATGAGCAGGATCATATGTTTTTTGAATGTCTGTTTGCCTCCAAATGATGGGAGGGGCTGGAGAGGAAGTTAAACATCAGATTTCAATTTTCCGCAAATTGGAAAATTGGTGATTGGATTAAGGGGACCTAGCTAACCCAAGCCGAAAGATGGTCACAATCAGTCAGATTGACTTGGGATCAACTGACCACACAGATCCGAGAAAGAGGAAAAGAAAATATCAAGGATTTGAGAATCAAACTCGGGGATTCCAGTGAACCATGTTGATGAGTGCATTGCTTGAATATGCTGCAATGACATTCACCAACTAACAGTTCAGGAGGGGTGTCACAACTTTTTATGACATGAACATATGCAATTAGGCACGCATATGGATCAAGCCAAAATTTAACAGCTGCATGCCTGACAAGGTAGTCATCTGGATTAACTTCATCAACATGAGTGAAAAATACTGGTGCATCTGGCCACCCATTGCTGTAAATTTTAACACATAGCATAGAAAAAGAATTTGACACTGGTCAGTCAAACACATCATAAATCAAGAAGCTAATCAAGAACCATAAAAACAAAGGACAAATATGAACGTTCATTAAATTACAAAGACTAAAGCCAGCTCATCATTCCAGTACTATTAATCATAATCTACACAAACAAATAGTTATGCACATTTAAAAATAATCAATTTTGCAATAGTCGTGTGCATAAAATGAACAGAAAATGCAAAAGATCGATGGGATATATTTAACATATAAATATAAACATAAAAGAGAGATATAAAACAACCTTCATTCGGTCATCCTCAACAAAGCTGAAATATTGCCTCGCCAAATCCAACATAACAGGATCCAACTCCACCACCTTCATCAATGGGAAAACAATAAGCAACCATGAATTCTTTCTCTCAATAGCCCATTGCTCATGAAGTTCCTACCTCAAGTTGAAGAAAAGGAAGGCAAGCATGAAGAAACATAGGAAGAAGCCCAGCTCCAAGCCCAACTATGTATGTACTAATCTGCACATAAATCAGTTTCACACTTGGAATAAAAAAGTTATTCTTTTCTATTGCTACAGAAACAAGAACATAGAACATTCCCGATGACATCATAAGTTGGTAATAAACTATTATGTCATATCATAAAGGATCAGTTTATTCCCAAATGTCATTTGTTCTCATCGTCTTACATGTCAAATGTCAAACAGTGTATTACCTTTTTCCCAGATGACACAGCAAGCTCCAAAGCAGAAATTATAAGAGCCAAGCCAGAAACAATTCCACTGTGGTAAAGACTAGCCAGACAACTATGGTCAACCTTGGTAACTTTTGACCCTAGATTTAAAAAAAAAAGATGTATTTTAAAGATTGTACTTAAATTAAAAGTGCATTTCAAAAAAGGGAGTCATATTTTTCTTAATAATTAAGATGCAACAGACGAAGATTTGGGGACAAAATATGTACTCTCATGCAAATAATTCCATCAGGCTGATCACTGTGTATCATTCAGGCATCATTTTTCAGAGATAAATTATCTTCTCAAGCTAACATAACCTTCAAATCTTTGCACATGTTAAGAAAGTAAACAACATACTTAATTACCATCAATCAATTTGTATGAATCACTTCTTTTTTGACCTCTCTTTGTCCTAGTTCTTGAAGATGGAACATTTCTCTTCCTATCTGTGTCAGCCTCTTTGCTATGTTCTTCTTGTGAGAGCAATGCCTCTGATTGCACCATGCTCGAACTTCTCCCAAATGTGAGCCTACGAAACAACTTCAGTTCTGATGGATCCCCGTCAGCATTATCATAGATCACATCTTCAACAATTATATGCCCAGTAATGGCAGATGTAGCCTAGTGACAATAAGCAACATAAATGAGGAAAGACAGTATGATAAGATAATATGCTAGAAGTGATAAATAGTTAATATGCACTATAAATGTAATTGTAGAGGAGCATCCATCTCCTAAAAATAGAAAAAAGCATCATCCAGAGAAAGAAATTAGAATTTAGTAATAAACCAAAGTATATGAAGACAACACACATGAAATATCATATCCGCAAGGATCTGATGAGGGGCAAATCCACAGAGAATGTCAGATGTACATATAACATATAATAACTGTGCTTTAGTCCACCAACAGTGTCTATGAAGTTCTTGCAATTTCATTTATGTGTCTGCAAATTTCATTTAGATGTACATATAACATATAAGTGCCTGTTGCTTTGGTTATGATAAAAGTGAAGGCATTAATAGGACCTACATGTCATCACAAATTGCATTTGTGAAACGTCAATTGAACAAATAGTTGAAGAGTAACTAATGAAATTGAGACAAACATAAAGATAAACACTCGTATAACTTTGAGAACTGATAGGTATGGTAAAAAAAATCAAGCCATGCTACTGACTTCCACCTCAAAGGTAGTTCATTTAACAATTTCTTGTTTTAGAGAGGATCACAATAAAAAATTATTGTATTTTTCTTCTTCATGCTTCCTAATTCGTTTCAGTAAAATTTCTCAGAAACATGATAAGTTTCAAGCTAAGGATACGAGGTCTCAGTGAATGAAACCCATGTGAACAATCAACATTCGTTCACAAATTTGATATCAAAGAGTGTGCAACTGCAACATATATTGCAAGATGGTTATTAAATAGAGGAATAATAAGAAAGAAAAGTCATAGCTGCTCTTATTTTTGCGGCATTGGTTTCTTCCAGTAGACAGCCACAACAAACATAATGCATGAAATTAACAGGAAACAAAACAAAGTAATTTAGATATGAAGTCAAAATTTCAACTCCTAACCTCATGGACAATATTTCTCTGCTTGATGCCATCACCTGCCATCATGAACCTGATATTTTGGAACCAAATCCAAACAGTCATAACTTGCAAGTATTCCAAAAAATAAATAGAACAAAATTATATGCTAAGGAAAAAAATAAACAAAAGTATGCTTCAAATGCATGAGTAATCTGGTTATCATTTTTTTTCATGCTGCAAATAAATGAATGACCAAATATATAGTAAACTAGAACAGGCTAGTGACAAAGGCCACAATTCAACTCAAACAACAAAGGCCACAAAGGCATGCACACATAGAAGAGACTAAACAAACATGTGTTCCACAGCATGACAGCAATGAGCATCGGAAGGCAATTTAGTAAACACTATGAGGCCTACTATGCTCTCGTGATGGTAATATCATTAGTCAAATTATGGGCCATTAATTCTCTCTTTATTGGTAAGGATGATTGATAAAGACTTTTTAGGTCTTTACCTCTCCTCACACCACTTATCCTAAGTGACTTGCATCATCTAATGGGTGGATCTATATGTTTCCATTGAACATGTTCCTACCACCAAAGAAAGCTCTTCCCCATTGTATTCTCAAATTGTAGTTACCACAACCTTTCACCAGTAAAAATATTTATAATATTTTAATATTATGTCTTTTCTAATATCCCCATAAACTCATCTCAACTTTATTACAGTGAACTAGCTTTTGCACACATTTCCTAAATGCCCAACATTCTTATATATAAAGCCTAGCAAGTCAGGAACAATCTTATACAGTTCTTCTGATCCAAGAGGTACAAGGTAATCATCCAATACTTGTAACACCACCTCTCCACCAACCGTCCTGATTGAACTTTATAAACAATATCTTCATTGAATAAAGTAATATTACATGTACTGCTTACAACTGTCAAGTTATTCATTTTCTCTTCAAAAGCAATGAATCAGCTGTTGCTTTTACTAAATGATAATCTGATCAGTTCAATCCCTACATGACTCACGGATAAAGGTATTAGTGATTAGAAACTGAAGATCAATCATATGCATGCATATCCTTTAAAAATAATATATGATTTTTTCTATCAATACTTTATTTCAATTAAATTAATTAAGCACTAGAGATATAAGGTCACAATATGTTCACTTGAAACCTACTGAGGAAGATCCACACAAGGCATTTGGAAGCACAGTGAGAAAAGGATGTTACAGCCTGTCTAAATGCAGCCCAAGGGAAGATCCACACACAGGATATGGAAGCAAACCAAGGGAAGGATTTTGCAGCCAGCTCATGATCTATTGGTTCTTTCGTAAGAGATTATTTTCTATTGTTTTCATGATGAAATTTCATAAAATAATATCACAAAACTACATTAGTTGAATAATATATACCTTGGCATTAATCATAGGGAGAAAAAAGATGTTTACCTGGTGTGACCTCTGCAGACAATCTCATAGTTAACTATAAAATACCAACAACCAATCTCACAAAAAAAAATTGAAGAATAAAGCTTTGATACACAACTCAATCAGTTACAGAAAAATTATATAGCTTAGACGAATTTAGTGCTTTTAATGTTTGAGTACCATCATTACATTGTAATACTGGATAATTCATGAGAGTAAAATGTAATTATGCAGCACAAGGAGTTCCTTTTTGCTAGGTAGGAACTAGGGTTGTTAAATGGCCGAACATTGATCTACAAAGCATGCAAGCATTTCAGATGAGGATTATTAACAAAGAGAAAACATCATGGTGAGATTCTCGAAAGAAATTGATAGAGAAATGGCAAATTCCCCAAAAAAACCGAAGTTTTCACTTTTTCCTGCAGCACATCCCCTTTTTGGTTTATTCCTGTATGACACCCTTTATTTTCTAAAAGACAAGATTACCCCTAGCTTCATGCCAGTCGCCACCTCCGCCCTGTCATGGCCACTGCCACCCGCTGCCCTCGTCCGCCATTGTCAAGGCACAGCCAAGGGTCCGCCTCCGCCCTGTCAACCCTATCGTCAACCTCGGTAAAGGAGAAGGAGACGGCAGTGGCAGAGTTAGCTTCCACTCCCTCCCTCGCATGGCCCACCGTGCCTCCTTCCCAAGCTAGTTTGCTCTCCTAATCGAGTGGAGACAAGGGGCGAAAGCAGTGGGCAGGGCGCACTCCTTCAGCGTAGTGGTCCGAAATCCTCAAGGCAAAGGGGGCCGAGTACACCCTGCTCAAAGATGGCACAATGGAAGGCGAACAAGGGCGGTGGGGCAAAAGCAACCACACGAAGGTAGAGGGTCCTCGTGATAGGATGGAAGTAGTGACAAGGGACGGAGACAGTAAGGGACGAAGATGGCGGGACAAAAGTTAGGGGTAATCTCGTCTTTTAGAAAATAAGAGGCACTCTGTGGAAATAAACCAAAAAGGGGTGCTTTATTGGGAAAAATAATGAATAGTTGGGGCTTGTTTTTAAAGGAATTTGCCCTAGAGAAATTGCATACAACCTGACAAAAGGTCTAATATCAAGGTCAAAATTAAAGTAAAATCAACAGCATTATTTCATTATGCACATTTTTGGACTTGTGATATCAAAAAAGGAAAGTAAAAGCAATTGGAAACTAAGTACCCTAGTCATAGGAAGAAGATGATGACAAGCAAGAAGATGATGACAAGCACAAAGGAGGAACAAAAATAAGTAAAAATGTACTTCAAGCAGGAAGGAACAGATGGAAAAGCGGTATTGGTAGTATCAGAAAAACTGCAGGGCTTAGAGCCAAAACTAGGGCTTGAGAACCTAAGAATTTATATTACATAATCACTATAAGATCAAGAGCTCCTAAGTTCATTCATTAGTCAAACCCCTCAGGTTGTAACATTACCATACAACCAGCAGATTCTATCATGGTACAGTTGGATGCTTTTGGACAGTATGAATTTGACATGTTTTTAAGAGTGCAATTGTTAGCACATGTCAAATAATCAGGGATTTAACCCTATCAACTAAACTCATCGAAAATTAGCAGCAATAACTATTGTCAGCCGTACGATTGTACAACATGTTTTCAGCAAAAAGTACTGTATCAACATAATAATCTGTTAGATGCATTGGCACTACAAATATGTCCTATTGCTTGTAGAAGAGAACAACTTCTATTACAGGTCGTTTATGTAATTCCCAACTATTCTATGACAGATATATATATCTTCCCTCCATTTAGTAATGTTAAGGGCATTGTTCTCAAGATTATCTAATTACAATCATAAAAAAACAGGCTACTTCAGTGCAAATTCTTAAAAATCCATGTATCTAATTGTTCGATAGAAGAGAAAAAAAGCTAGTTACCTTTCACCAAGGAGTTCACATCCCCACCACACACAAAACAGTAAAAAAATAAACATGATAATAATAATTTTTGGCTAGGAACTATCAGCATAAAGATAGAACACTTTGCAGACAGATGAAATGGTCCTTTATGCTGTTTTGGAGATTAATAGGTTCAAAATTTTGCCAGATCTTAATATAAGGCAAAAGGCAAACATCCAGGAATAAATTCTGATAGAAAGTTATAAATATATAATCAAACATACACAATATCTGAAAAATAAAGGCAATCAATAAAACCAATTTACAAAAAAATATACTTCAAAGTGAGACTTTAATGGGCAAACATACGGAATCCGAGCTTCGTCATCTGCTTTTCCAGGTGCTAAGTTTCTTACAAGAGGAGATAAATCCTTCTGAAAAAAATAAAAATAAAAACTCAAATGACAAAGTTGGAAAAGAACAAATTGTGTCATGATTATACAGCCCAAAAATCAGCACACAATTACATGATTTTGATAACATTACCTGGATGTCATCCATGCTGGCACCAGTATGGCTTGAGTTCAAGAAAATCTACAAAAAAATGGAATCAAGCACGAATTGAATGCTATCAACTCAATTAAACAATGCAAAGAGAGCTAGTTTCCATGCCCATCCTTAGTAAAGGTACCATAATTAGGCGAGCTGCTTTTGAACTTTCCACAATAAGCCACTGTCCTTCTTCTGAAGTAAACAACCATTCATGAGCTCGAGCCTAGAAATGAAGTTATGGTCATACATCTCAAGCAGAGAGCTAAAACATTTATTGGCAGATGAATTATCCTAACATTAGAGAGTAATTCACAAAACCGTCACAAATTAGTAGTTCAAGATCCTCGGGAATAAAGAGTTTAATATTTAAATACGAGAACAATAGCAGACAAATATTCTGATCTTTAGATAAAAGAAAATAACAGTTAAACACATGCTCACAATAGGAATTAAATCAAACTTCCTGATCACATCATTGTAGACTCTGTTACGTTATAGCCTAGACTGACCAATACATAAAACATTACATATCTGATCTCAGGATGGAAATGAAATCACAGTGCTTAGTCAAATCACCATATACTTAAGCAACGGCCCTGGCTAACAAATACAAAGATTCATAAAATACTATGTTCTGTCTGATCTAGCAACAAAACTCCTTCAGCCTCTGAAAGCTCATTACTTAGTATTCTTTTACTGTAACATTTGTTCATTAATATACAACATTGTCTTTAAAGTTTAAACAAAACCAAAATGTCTTTACCTTCTCTGCAGGCAGCTTTATTAGGTTCCTATTAATTTTGGGAGACACTCCAAAATAGGTACAAAAACTAGATTATCATTTGACACCATTGGTTTTTCTGCAGTCTGAATAAACAAAATTGCAGTTCTAACTGAAAAGAAATAAATAGTACCAAAAATTCACCCACCTTTGGCACAATAAAGACACCACAATGGTATAAGAATGGTTCAGATAGTTGCTGAGAATCCAACAGTACAGCTTTGTAGTGAAAAAATGAGCTTCCTTGTTCGCCGAGAATAGTCTGACACCTGCGTCCTGGGACAAGCTCATTTAAAGCACCTTTGGCACCTAGTTGTAGGTCTTTTAAGGAGTAGACAATATCAGCACCGGCAGTATAGCCACTGCGAATTCTGTTCTCATTTTCAACTGCATTAAGTAAAGCATGCACCTGAAAAAAGAACTAAGAATTCAGTTGCTGTTTTTTTGAACTTTCTAGGATATCTTAAGTCATATCATCTTAAGAAGAACAAAATATTTTGTTACACCTGCCCTCCTTTATGGTTTATGGAATGTTGGTCAAATAGTAACTTAATCAGGTTTGGTGCACCCAGCTTCTCCTTTACAGTAACTACCATGAAGGTTTGGAAGGTAGGTTTGCTACCAGGTTTTTGAGGGATGGCATGTATACTTGTCTCCCATCCGAATCGTAATTCAGTGAATAGCACATCTACAGAAGAACATAGAATTTTTTTCAGGCTAGTTTATGAAACTATCACAAAAAGAGCAAAAATGAAAAAATTCATGGATGAGAAGAAGACATAGAAATGCATTATTCATCAGACGGCAACCATCACAAGGTAGCTACCATGTAATTAAACAATTAATGAAGTTTGAACAACACTTTCAGTTAAGTTTGATTGACCTTACCCAAGACATGAGATTCTGCCAGAGTCAGACAGAGAAACTTTCCTCCTGATTTAAGCACTCTCTTCACCTAATGATCATGCAGCTCATGTTGTTAATAATGCTGTATGAAGATGCAGAGCATAACTTAAAAGCATGTGACAGATGGTAGAACAGATGTTAGCACATGTTACCTCCTTAAGATATTTAATTCCCAGCTTTGAACCATACTCGGGTTCCATTAGAGCATCTAATCCCCCTTTATCAAGAATGGCATCGAAGAAGTCATCTGCAAACTGGTTGTTATCAGTGTTAGCCAATATAAAGTCTAAAAATGACAAATGATAGGGGTAATCTTAAGAATTTTAGTGCATATTAGTTCATTAAAGACAATAATGGTAGAGAGTGAGAATTCACAACAGAAAAAATTATAACTGACAAAAGATGGAAAATAAGAAAAAACTATCTAAATATATAATTATCTTTCACATTAGAAATGAGAAACAACCCAAGAAACAAGTGAAACAAGAAATACCATTTGAAAGTGTGTAGTGAGACACACTACATAATTATCTTTCATGTTAGAAATGAGAAACAACCAAAGAAACAAGAAATAATATTTGAAAGTGTGTACTGAGACACACTATCAACATCATGTCAACTATATGCATGGAGTTAGGCATCCATAATGTGGGTTACTAAGTGAAAGAGGGCATGTTAACTGTTAAATTTTTTATCAAGAATTAAAGCAAGGAATAGAAAGGCAAAGAGACCACATACGAGATTCAGAGCAGATAGGTTACTACCTATGATGAAGAAAAGGGAAGAAAGAGAGGAGGGAGTAATGTGAAGATGAAAAAGGGAAAGAAGAGAAATGGCAAGAGGAGGCATACCTACTTGATGAGAGAGGAGGAGGCAGCCAGCAGTGGTGGAAGTGTTGAACAAAAGGGTTTAGGGTTATCTGTTAACGTTTCCAAGATTAAGGTTTTCAAGATCAACGTATAAAACATCATACTGACTAGACTTGCATTTGAGATGGTAAATTAATAATTGGATGGTACAACATCATATAGTTTTCACAAATGACAATAGTGAGCAACTGGAATTCTGGTAGGGTGCAATCGTGCAATGTTAGCTAAAAAGCATGGTACATAACATGGCCAAGATTGTCCGCAGAACCCTCATTTACCTGTAGTGATGGATTCAAGAGAAGATTAAATACAGACTATTCTCCAGTATAATTCATTGCAGAAATGGATAATGTATAACAATGTATCATGTTGCTTAACAGCAAATTGGATGGGGTTGAGGCAAACAACAAAGAAAAAATAGTGAATGGAACGACAGTTTAAATCTTGAGATTTGAAAAAGGGCAGGACACCTAATGCTCTGATAAAACAAAATTTTCTGTTAGGAATCAAACCTTAAACCCACGGTAAATAGACTACAGACCACAATCTATGGCACTCCCAGCAAAGAGCACAAGTACCTGGAGGTCAGTCATGTCCATGACGCGCCACCGCATCTCAGGTTTGGACCGTACATAGCGGCGGAGCATGTCGGAGACAACGACCTTGGAGAAGTCAATGTTAGTTGTGCGCCGGAATCCGGCATCGTAGAGGTACTCCGAAACACGGGAGCTCCCGCAACCCGGTACGAGAATCTGGAGGTCGGCGGCGCCATCGGAGGCGGAAGAGGACTGGAGCTGGGAGATGAGGGGGTCTCGGAGCTCCGGCCACTCCGCGTACCACTCGAAGGTGTCACCGGTGCCCCTGAGGGTGAAGAACTTGTCCCAATTCTCCTTGCTCGTGAAGTCTCCTAGGGTTTCGAAGATCTCTGAGTTTGCTTTCCCTTTCTTCCCCTCCATCTCGCTCTCTCTCTCTCTCTCTCTCCCGATGATCGGTTTACCGAGAAGGGGAGGGGTTTGGGGTTTAGATAGGTTTTGACGGGACCGCAAATGGTGTGGGTGCGTTGAGGAAGGCATTTTATTCACTCACCTTGGAAGACAAAATTACAAAAAGACCCTCTAACATGAAACCCTCGACATGCCGTTGGTCGGAAATATATATATATAATCCGTCCTAACGATAAGCTGAATTTGCTCCGGGCAAATTATCAGATTAACCCTCGGTTATACCTTCCTAGTATAGAATTCAAAATTTTATATTTTTTTTATAATTATAAAATAAAATATCTAAATTTATTTATCTTAACATCATCGATTTTATTAATATAAATATAAAAAATAATAAAATAATAAAAATAATTTTAATATTTAAATTGATGATACAACGATGACAGATGATAATATCACTAAGGGTCGGATGACTGTTGTAATTAAGAAGAGTAAAAGTAAGAATTGAAAACTATTATATATATATATATATATATATGTCGATGCCAACATAATTATCTAACGATCCTTTCATCGCTTTATATATTAACGTAATTGTTGAGTAACGAAAGGATTCTTTGGTATTTATATTAACGTCGATATAGATATAAAATGATATTACTTGATAATTACATTAATACCAATACAGAATGATTGAATAACCGTCATTCACAATAATCACTCGAGATCTTTAATTATGTCGTCCATCATTATGTTATCTGTCATCATCAATTTAAATATTAATTTTTTTTATTCTATAAAATTAATGATGTTAGAATAAATAAACTTATATTTATTATTTTTATAACTATAGAGATTTTAATATAAATTTTTAAAATCTAAACCGAAATAGTAAGGTGATGGTAATATGTAATTAGCCCATTTGCTTCCAACGGGAATCCAGTTCCATTATGATATTATTACATATATGCCCCTCTAAATCAACGTGAACCTTTCGGATCAACGCAAAGATATCACTACTGCGTTATTTCACCCTTCAATCCCTAGAAAATTTTCTCGGTCGCAGGCTTGCCCTCTTGCCAACGTTTTGCTCGTCGGACGCCCCCACACGCCTTTTTCCTTCGCCGCAAACAGTAGCTCTCCTCTGGTTCCACGCCTGCCTTCATCCCTAGGGGGTTTCTCGTGGCCCCTCGCATCTCTGCACCAGAAGTGCGATGTACGCGGATCAGATAGCGTCGGGACGTAAACGGTCCATCAAAGAGCGCCTGCACGGCGATCTCGGCGGGGACGTCGGCCGCTCTGGTGTGGTTGCGGCGAAAAGGTGCGTTCGTAACTTCTTAATTTCTTATCCGAGCTGCCACCGGCGTTCCTTTTTTCTGTTTGATATGCTGTTCGTCGATTGACGCTTGGTTTTGCGGTAAGTAGGAAGCTTTTATGCTTAGGTTCGATTTCTTGCGTGGTAAAATGGTTGACTGGCTCGGCTCTAAGAGAAGTAGATTTTTTTATTTATCGTGGTTCTCTGCAAGGGCAAAAAGTTGTGGTCTTGATCGGATCGGAGTATTTTATAGGTTATAGACAGTGGAAAAGAGAATTTACTGTGACGAGCCTTCCATGAGATTTTGTCGTCACCTTACTGTTTTCTGCAGCATGAATAATATCTATCTTTGAGATCTTCTTTAGTAGGTGATCAGTTAGGAAGGTATTCTTGTGCGCGTGGTGTTCTTGTAATCAAACAGTTTATAGATACTTCAATTATTTTCTGAAATATTGTAGTTTTATGGGCGCAAGTTCGGTGCAGTGATTGTTTGACTGGAGATGATGCACCACATGAAGGCGAGTTAGAAGGGTAGTCACCTGATGATTTGAATTTGACTGGTCATTTAGGGAACAGATAGTCACCTGATGATTTGAATTTGACTGGTCAAGATTCAAATCCAATGGGTTAGGAAATAATTTTAGTAAAGTTACATTTGGACCCTGATAGCCTTGACTCAAGAACATAAATATAACCAAAAACAAACTAAACTATTTCTAAGCATACTATACTTGATTTTAGGACCATGGTTGTGTCAACAAGTTGATACTTGTCGTCCTTCTTGCATCTCTCTATGCCTGTGATGATCTTGCAATTTTTTATTTCCTTTGGTGTAGCCCCTTGATCTTCTGGATTTTAAAGGGAGATTTTGGATTGGTGTAGGGCACACAATATCTTTTATTGCACTGTCAAAGCTGCACTTGCAAGGTAAGAGTTGCAGTCTTAGTGAACTATAATAAGGCAATGGTTTGATGAGTCATTGAATGCATTGAATGAATAGGAGGCTTAGGGTTAACGTGGTGGTTTGTGGGTATGAGGAGTATAAACTTCTGTTCTTATACTATTATCAAAGAACAAAATGAAACAGTATCTCCAAGTTGGGTCTTAACTCAGCTCCTTTCATGGTATAGCAGGTAGATTTGCTTGAATGTGAATGGATTTTCTCTGTCTACCATCTTATTTCTATCCATCTATTCCATGTCAGCTTACATGATGTTTGGCTTATCGTATCGTAGTATTAATTGCTTTAAGTTGTTTAAACAATTAGATAAATTAACTAGCCTAGCTAGGTTTATGATTTCTGGGTATACGTGGACTGGTAAAGATTTTCCTTTTTTTTAACTTGTAATCATGCCTCATGGTATCTATTGGAGTGCAATATCAAGACTGTTCCTCTGTTTTTTTTTTTTTTGTTATTAAGGTTAATATCACAAACCCTTGTAACACATTTCCACTTGTGTGTTATTGACCTAAAGAGAACTAGTTTAGCATCAAATTAAAAGTTGTTTTCAATGAAACAAAAGTGACTATTTCACAATAGTGTGGATAGTGCATTTTAACATGCAAATTTTAAATTTTGTACCTAATTTTAGTTATCAGTCCAATACTGATTTTGGTAACCTGATGGTCCAGTTTGGTATTTATATACTAGGCAATATACTGACCTGTACCACTTGATATGGTTGTTAAATATTAAAAAAATTAAATGAATGGTATCTTATTGTTATTGAGCTATATCTTTTGATACCCTTACTTGGTCAAATCGATAGATACTGGTCAGCGTGTAATTTGACTTGGTTGCTAGACAAATTGAGCATTTAGGCCATTCTTGATGGCACAGTAGTCACATGATGGGTTAAATAACAACCCCAGTATGATTTTATAGTCGCCTTGTATATGTAAATGGTGAACTACAACAAAATATAACTGATAAGTATGATGAAGAT
This sequence comes from Musa acuminata AAA Group, assembly GCF_036884655.1. Taxonomy (NCBI): domain Eukaryota; kingdom Viridiplantae; phylum Streptophyta; class Magnoliopsida; order Zingiberales; family Musaceae; genus Musa; species Musa acuminata. The sequence goes on along the minus strand of NC_088351.1, from coordinate 30,715,215 downwards.
AATAGACAATAGGAAGGAAGTGATATGCGTGGCTAGAGTTTTCCCACCACTAGACCTGCATTGGTCTAGTGAAAAGGTTTCTCACTTCCTCTCCTTAGTCAAATATAGACAGCAACTATTGTAGTGATCTGTTTTCTTTAGTATTGGTTTTGATTCCAACCAGCCAGATTTTCAAATCCAAATTCATTGAAACATTGTGAAAAGTTAAATGAAAACTGTAAATTGTGGATGTAAATAGTGCTAAAGTTGATCCACTTTCTATATACCTTATTCACATACTGGATGAATGAAACAGGACTTATATTTACACTATCTGCATCGAAACATTTTGATATATTTGTTTACATATATGATTGACGTTATGTGAGTTGGATGATTATCAGATTGCTTTTATGATATGCAATCCAAATTTATGTGTGTTATGCTGGAACACTGTCAAACAGGATCAGGTTGAAGGTTAACCCTAAAATCCAACACAAATTTTCTAACCATATCCTAATTTAGTGTTGCCATAGGTTAGGATCTTCCAATCTTAACTGAACCCAACTCAGGTTTACGAGTCCTGTCCAGTTGGGCTAGGTCGGATATCGGTAGTCAAGCTACTTATACTACAATTACTCTAGTTATTAGCTTTTGTAAATGGATACTAGTAGTACTTGTGATAACATTTAGCATATGTTTCATGTACCCAACTTGGGCCAGGTCCAGAATTTCTACTCTTCAATTTGGATTCTGGTTGGTTTGGTTCAAATGTTCAATACAGATTCTTATTGGTGTCGGGTTAAGATATCTAAACTCATTCAGCCCAAGTTGGGCAGGTTCAGCTCAACCAGCCCAAGTCATAGCCCTACTGATAATTTTATTTCATTTTTTTGAATAAGAAAACTCGTCCTTTTTTTTCATGTGTAACTGACCTGCAATTCAGATTGTGTTGATGCAGTTCAAGCCTTTATATATAAAATGATCCTATGCTATTTGGCATAGTACTTCAAAATAATAAGTAAAGTGGTTTGGTGTTTCATGGTGGTAGTGATTAGATACATTCAACTACTTGAATTCTATTTGGCATACTATTGAGCAACATGGTTGAATTTTGTGGATATGGTGATTAGATAAATTGGACTATTTTATTGTTGTTCTCCAGGGCATATAATAAAAAAGCTTAATGACAATCAGTAGGTCGATCCTACTTTTATGCTAAAACAGAGTGCATTGAAGGTGTAACTAAAATCTTACACTCTCTTCAATCCTATAGATTTCACATTTTTTTACTTATTTTTTGTTTTGTTTTAATTTTTCTGTCATGTTCTTTTTTCGTGATTATGGTTTCTTCTTCTTATAGGTTGATGTAGTTTCTATTTTGATGTTATGAGCATAGCTCTATCTTTTATAACATTGCTTTGGACTTCCCACTTAACTAGTTGTTATTGCTCTTTTACAGACAACGGCAAAGTGATGACAAATGGAAGCATGATCTTTATGAGGACAACATGGAACCTGAACGTTTGAGTACAAAGATCTATGTCCTACTAGTATTTGCGATCAGTAGTTCCTTGTTTCACTGTATTGTGACTTTTTAATGATAGCTGCTGTCCGTGCTTTGTATTTTTAGAATCTGTTGATCCCAATGATCTTAGATGGAAGCTTCAGAAAAAAAGTTCTCAACAAGCTTACCGAAGTGGGAAGGTGTCTGTAGTTCGAGATCTTCGTGACAAGCTATCTGGTATGATGCACTCACAGCCACCAAATACTGATCCATCAAAGGCTAGACGAGTGTCAGAAATTTCTGAAACTACCAAGAAAGATCTCCGGCATGATCCACCAGTATCAGAAGCAAAGAAACCAACCAAATCAGCTTCCACAAAGCCATCACAGCACAAGGTATACATCTCTACCTCTGCTATAATCACTCATCAGTCATGGTGCATGAGCTAGTGTTTTATTCATTGGTAATACTTTATCCTGGATAATATGTTTATTTAGTATTCTTTCTCCTGCATAATATACCACAGAATTAGCAAGTCATTTAATATGAAAATTATCGATAACAAGTTGTATATTATCTGTGCACTCAGATGCTTAAGTTGTGGTGCTATATATAGTTATTTTTGCAGAGTTCATCGTAGCCAAAGTTCAATAACTTCTGCTAGTTCTCTGAGACTATGGCTTCACACTTCTGATAACTGTTCCCTCTTTTCATCTCGAATGATTGCTAGATTTTGGGCTTCATTACATGCTACTATTACATGATATTTCTATTACTGTTGTTAAGTTATTGATTTTCTATACTGCCATCACTCTGGATTTCTTTTTTGTAACACTTTTTTGTAATTTTGCAGTCTGAGTTGTCAGTAGATGGCTTCTTGCACTCTTTGGGTCTAGAAAAATATTTAATCACATTCCAAGCAGAGGAGGTATGAGGTTTGGGTACTCTTTTTTCATCATATTATATATTTATTTTGATTTCTCCCGAATATACATGGATAAAAACTAAAAAGTAATGTTTACTTCAATAACTGTAGATTGACATGGCTGCTCTCAAGCATATGAATGATGAGGATCTCAGGGCTCTAGGAATTCCAATGGTATTCCCAGTTTCTTTCGTCATTGCTTGTTGTTTATATCATTTTTTGTCAAAGAAATAAAATAGCATAGTAGGACCTTATATGATACTACCTGCACTGGCTAATGCTCTATATCTTTGTCTAAAATTAATGCTATGCATCAATTTCAAGGTTATTTGAGAATAAAAGATTGGATGAGATGAAAAATTCATTCTTCCATTTTGCTCTGTTATTGATACAGCAAGAAGCTTGTTACTTCTGTAATGTCTCTGGATTATTTCAAAATGCCTGTATTGTTCTTGACCACTCGGTGTTGTCAGCAGTGAGTCAATTTCTGGCTGCTCGTCTTTTTAGCTCTTCTTAATTTGATTTGTTTTTTGTTGGTTCCCCAGGGTCCAAGAAAGAAGATACTGTTGGCCTTGGAGTCCAAAGCTTAGAATGGTGGGCATCTCATAAACTACTGCCATTAGTAATTTGTGCTATTCTTGTTGGCTACACAGAGAAGTGTGGGATGTGTTTCATTCCTTGTATCTAACAATCTTTATCTGTGCTTTCCCTGGCAACAGGCCTGTTCTATGTAACCTGCATGGCTTGAGATTTATTATAGGTAATTCCAATCCTTTTAGAATTATCCATAGTTCCGCTAGTAAATAATATCAAGATGATGCATGAAAATTTTATGATGTTTTTTACATTTGTCTTTTGGGTCACAAATTCAATAAATGAGTTTGCATTAATTATTCATTGCCATATATATATCCTTACAGTATACTGCGCAACATATAAAAGCCACCATGTATGATCACAGTCCTCTATAGGCATATATGACAAATGCTTTTCAAATACTATTTCCACAAAAAAATTGATGTTATTGCTTAATTTTGATTCACATGCATGCATTCTCGTAGGTGGAGAGGTTTGAGTTCATACCAAAACATCATATTTTTTTATCATATAATGATTTTTTATTTTTATTTTGTCATAATATCAAACTTTCCAAGGGGCAAGTATTATTAAGATATATATTTTCATATTGCATATTATATCTAGAGTAAAGGGGAATCAGTTTAGTTGCACCCCACAAGAACACAATTAATAAAAGCAAATAAAAATATAGACAACTAATCTCAAAGCTTAATTTCTTTTTTTATCATGATCTAAGAAACCTCTCTCTCACTATTTTGATTAGATGAGTCATTTCTTCTTTTTTTATTAAACAAAAGACTCTTAGGTGGATTAAAAAAAATTGGGCAAATTTTCTTAAAAAGCTCCCTTTTTTTCCCCTAATGGTGTCACTATTTTCATTATTTTCATATAGTATCTTTTTTATTTTTTATAATTTTATAAAATATTTTATTTTTCCTTAATCAATAAGTTCATTGCGTTTGTCCAATGCTCGCTTTCATCTCTATCTTATTGCTTTCATCATAAGGTCTCATCATTTTTATACTTGTCATACTTATCGTATTTGTCTACGGATCTGGTATGACCCGATCCGATCAAAACTTTATATATATATATATATATATATATATATATATATATATATATATATATATATATATATATAACATGGTGGATTAAAGATACTTGTATTTAAGTAAATGGTGGATTAAAGATATAACATTATGATCAGTATGTATAAAAAATTAATCAAATCATTGAATTGGACTGACCAAGGATCCCATTCTTGAATTTTCAATTCAAAGTATCCTTGTGTTACCTTGGTTTAATAACTATGATTTTGGTTGTAGAACATGGGATCACTAAATCTTGTGGAAATATCCAGCAATTGCAACTAAGAAAATGTCCAAAAATTTGTGAACAATGCTTGGTAAAATTTGTTGATTATAGGATTCATTTTCTAACCGAAACGAAAAGCAATTATCGAAATCACATTGTAGACCCAAAATAGACTTTAGAAGACATGATGATCCCAAGCATATACTTGACATCTTCTCCCTCATCCAAACGAGAATTAGGAACAAAAAGAATACTGAAAACCCTTCCAGTAGTGTCAGCGGAGTCAGGTGAACAGTAAACGCATCAACACGATGGCATCCACCCCATTGACGGGTACTAACAATGTTGACCGGATCTCGTGATACCGGATCCGTAGACAGCTTTGGAGCTGCCACAGACGGGTACAACTTTTGACCGGATCGGGTCATACCAGATCCGTAGACAGTCTCGGAGCCTTGAACTCGACCACGCCCCCCGGCATCGACCCACTCCGCATACCAAGGAAGGGAAGTAAAAGAGCTTGTACATCTCGACGAGCTTTTCCGTGATCAAAACAGCACAAAGCGTGTCCTGATGTGACCCGAGAGGACCACGTCAAGTCGACCACCATGGCCCCACCCCGTGGCTTTCCCGTAGTTATCGCCAACGTATAGGTCAATCCCCACCCCCGTCGCCCACCTTTCGCAAGGCGAGTTGGGACACGTTTCGACCGCTCATTTGATCGGACGCAGTGCCGTCCTGCCTTCGCGGGACACCGCATCGCTACCTCAGACCCAAGGACCTCAATCGAACGCACTCACTTTCGTACCTCTCGAGATCGTGGGGCCCACGGCGGGCCATATGGGCACGTGGCGGACGCGCGTACTGTTCTGTCCTCTGGTTTTATGGCCTTTTTCCTCGCTCTTTATTCGTCGCGATCTGTAATGTGGAATTAGTTGTTCTCGCTTTTACTTTTACCGTCTCCGTAACGCCGGCCCTCGTTGAAAGGACGACAAGTGCGTTAGCGGAGCCTCTCCGTTTCGTCTCCATCTCATCATCGTCGTCGTCGTTGTCTTTTTCCTCGGAATCTTGATTCGAATTCGATCTGCGATTCTTCGTCGGTTCCAACTGAGAATTTCGAGGGTTTCGATCGGCTTCCGGTTGTTTCGCGGCCCAAGGGTTCCAGATTTTGAGCGGTCTTCCGTAGCTGGTTTCTGATTCTCGCCCAAGAGGATCATGCTGTCGTTTGCTTGTTCCTGCTGTTGGGAGTTGATGCGCGCATGGTTGGCTGACGACGAGAGAGAGCACGCCGGTCCGCAATCATGCGGGCGGCCATGGCTGTGTGTACCAGCGTGCTCTTTCTCGTTGTCACCCAGCTGGCTTGCCCTCGCCATGAGACCTCTTCTGCTCCAGGTTTTTCTTCTTTAGCTATTCGATGATGCTTCGTGATTCACCTTTCTGCAGCTATCTATCTCCCGCTGTCGGTCTATATTTGTCGTTATTAAATTGGACTTATTAGGTTTCTGTGACTTGAGCGGTAGGATGTTTGGTTAGTGGCAGTTGAGACCTTAGGGTTGCATTCTATACGTCCGTCCATGTGATTTTTGCTTCTCATGAATTCTTTCAGGCCTTCTTTCTAACATCCAAGATTTGGACTTCGGGATCATTGCTCTAATAGAGATCCACATGGGTTATTTTGAAGATAGTACTTAGCTTGCCAAATTGTTTGGAGCTTCATTCTCTCTATAGAGTATATGCCAATTTATTTTTATAAGGTTTGTGGAATTCCATGGTTTCATAGATATTTAGATGGATGAAAGCGTAATTGATGTATATTGAATCAGTGCTTGGATATGAGCCAAGGATCCATCTATTGTTTTCAGATCGAAGCTAAGTCATGTAATGAAATGGATAATGGATAATGGATAATGGTGAAAGAAGCTTGGGAAATATCCGATGCATACGAACTTAATAAGAAACCGTGTCTACTTTTTAGGTAATTAAACATCAAGGATAATCTACATCTGATCCAAACTTCTTATATGGATCCTCACTTCATAGCATGTGTACTAGTCCTCTATTAGTGCCGTTAGGTAACTGAATTTGTCTTCTCTAATCCGTGGTGTTGTGTATATGACTTTCTGCTGTTGCACTACTTTGGCTTTAGCTATCTAGTACTTTTTGCTCCGATTAAATGGTCAAAATGTTTCTTCATGTTAATTATTGCTTCTTTAGCATCCTCATTTGAGGCATACTTTTTTTTCCAAGTTTTTCCTATAATTCTATAAATTTTCTTTCTGATGGATGGAGGTGTGTACTTTTGTCCACAGATATTTTGTGCATGCAAATTACATGAACACAAGTGTCTAATCTTTATTTTGCAAAAAATACAAGCTTCACAATCCATGAGACTATTTTGGATTGTACTCTTTTTGGATAATCTAGAATTTTATGCTTGCACTGGTTAATATTTCTAATAAACGTTACACATGTCATATGTCAAACATGTTTTGGATGAACTTTGTGATCTATGCCTTAGTTTTGGTTTCCTATTTCTGTCCATAGATATTTTGTGCACGCAAATCACATGAACACAAGTGTCTAATCTTTATTTTGCAAAAAATACAAGCTTCACAATCCATGAGACTATTTTGGATTGTACTCTTTTTGGATAATCTAGAATTTTATGCTTGTACTGGTTAATATTTCTAATAAACTTTACATATGTCATATGTCAAACATGTTTTGGATGGACTTTGTGATCTATACCTTAGTTTTGGTTTCCTATTTTTGTACGTTGAAGTAGTAACTTCAAGATGAAAACTGCAAGAAATGTATATTCATAAAAATGTTTTGATCATGAGAATAGAAGTATTACCTTATACACAATTTCTTAAGTATTATGATATAGTGGCTAATGAATACATCTGTTGTCTCTGAAGGATACTGTAGGAATTGATAATTTCACATCTAGTTACACGCTAGTCAATGTTCTCCACATATTTAATATTTGCTACTGAAGTTGCCAAGCATGTTCCCTGTAGTTAATATGTAAATTCTGTTCATAACACTGATTTGAACATGACATGAACACACATTGATGCAGTACTAAATAACAGAACATGTTTCATTAATAAAATATATAACTGATTTTTAAGAGGTTCTGTAAAACTAAATAGAGAGTTCTGGAGGAATCAATTAGCACTTCTAGACAAATGGATTACTTATGAGACAATTTATTGATGATAATGATACAATGCAAACAACTTGGACTTGTGTATGCATAAAACTTTGAGATCAGTGTTACAAGAATTGGAGTGACGAGCCTTTAGTTCATAAAATATGCATTATCTTTTAGAAAGAGTAACATGCTGAAAGCACCAAATACTGATAAGGGAATTGCAAAGTTTTTGTTTTAGAGTATATTTGACTGCACAACATGGCTGGTATTAAAATATTCACATAATAAATGATGGAGAATCAAGTAAGTGTCCAATTTCTCAGTATAATTTTATAGTAGCAAACTCAAACTTTAGATAGCCAATTATGGTTAATTACATTTGTATATACTGGCACTTAACCCTAATCCAAGAACTTTTGAGGGCATAATTTTTTAATTGGGTTTTGATTTTTCCTCAATTCCATGTCCTTTTCAGGAGAGAAGGATTGTGGATGCATTCCTTCTCCTACAACAATTGGTAGCTCTGGTTTCAAGCTTCTCTTCATCATGTTGTCTCATTACCATCATTAGTTCATAATCTAGATGTGCCTAGAGATGAGAATGCTATAAGTGATCCATCAGAAAATACTACTGGTACTGTTGTGCTTGCATCTAAAGTGGAAATTCCTAGCGTGTTCCAGTCTTCCAGAAGAAGATTGGTGATGATGATGCTGTATGTATCTTAGCATAATGCTGAGTTGCCAGATTTAGGTTATGAATTCCTCTGAACAACCTAATATTTATTTGCCAGATTAGTTAGGTTACACAATCCTCTATCAGGGAGTATAATTCTCTTACTTTGTAGATATTTACTCTTAGGAAGATTACATGCACAAAGCATCATGTTTCTTTATATAACTGTTATGCTTATATATTTTCCACTTCTTTTTTATGGGCTATCTTGTTTTCTTTCTGTTCATCAAGACCTGGGACTCGATAGATCTATACCATGATTTTTCTTTCTGAGGTATAAAGCCAGCTTGGATTATGATTGATCTACTATGGAATATAAGGAAACCATTGTTCTTATTGTCAAAATAAACTAAAAGAGTTATCTTACTGTTAGCAGTTTACTTTTCCTGGTAGTAATACCATTTGATGTTCAAAATGCTTTTTGCAATGGTGATCCCAAGGGAAAGTCTTCTAAATCAGTCTTCTTGGATTTGAAGCTACTGAAAGAGTTCACAATTGGAGGAATGTTCTATTTGGTCTATCCATATACTTGGTTTGACAGCCTAAGAAAAGCTGACTAAATTGGGTCACATCAACTAGAATGTTGATCACTTTGGGAAAAGAAAGCACTATGCATCATTAAACTTATGTGTGTGTGTGTGTGCGTGCGCGCATATATATGACAGGGTAATAATAGGAAGCAATTCATATGGGATAAATAAGTTGAAGTTATATTTCAAAGATATTTAAGTTCTAAGGTACTGGAAATCTTCTGCAGGTACATTGTCATGAGGCTAGTAGTGCACAACAATCATAGATATTTAAGTTCAAGGTACTGGAAATCTTCTGCAGGTACATTGTCATGAGGCTAGTAGTGCACAACAATCATAGGTGAGGGTATCATTCTGTAAATAATCACTTACATTTGTTTCAGTGGATGAAAAAGATGGTTTATTCTTTTAATTCAGAAATCATGCCCAGTAAAAACCCTGGATTCTAAAATTTTAGAACTTTTATCTGATTTGTGCCTATACTACAGATACACATCAATTCAAAAAATGTTATATTACACATGTGGATATGCACACATTTATATACTGAAATTATCTAGTACACTGGCTTGATTTAAATGAAATTACAAGTAAATATGAAATTTAACAGAAAGACTTATATGTTATAATTTGCTTAGCTAAAGACATTATCTCAAGCCTAAGCATCATGTAGTGAAAAACGAATGGCAATGCTATGCAGAATCAGATGCATCCAACTTAAAAAAGGATGATAGTTGAACTTATGGAGCAATTTTGGTCCATGAAATCTGTAGATGCTGCTCATAACCTTTTATTTAGTTGATGAAAGAATGAACAAGTCCATCAAACCTTGATTCTATGAGGAATGAAATGTTACATGCAGCCTTTGAAATGAGGAAGGTTGCAAGACAATGAAACAGGGTATTCCTTATTATTCTCAATAAGTTTCACCTTCCCAATACATTATTTATGTCACTCATTTAGATTGGAGAGGATCAGACATTGTATGTGGTCTTGGTCAATTGTTAGACCATGAAGTTGGATTATTTATTCCAGGGAATGGTTTAGGTTTATGCAACCAACATGAAAAATTAAGAAATCAAACTGAACTGGAGAGTTCAGTTTAGTTCAATTTGTTTTCTTTAAACATTGGGTGCTTGGTTTTGATTTCAGGTATGAGTAAATATATATATTTTGCTCCACTTTCAATTTTTATGAGAAAATGGATAATCTTCCACAAGAAAGTCTGCTTATAAACTGATAGCTCAGAAAGGATAATTTTAGAAATAGGAAAAAAAAGATCTAAGATGGTAATAGATGGTTTTGCATTTGTTTTGTTTGTACTCCATTTGTTTTATTTGATAAAAGACGTTGAATGAAATTACCCATATTATGTAAATGATACTTGTTTATATTTTCATTCTTTTGAAGTGTTGGTATATTCAGAAAGGAGTCTTATGGCCCTTGAATGCTTAAATATGATCCAGTATAAAAATTAGGTCATTGTGGGATAATAGAACTTCTTTGGTTCATTTTCTTCGACAAATCCTTCATATGCATAAATAGTAAAACACCGGCTATAACATTATACATTCATATTCTGAGTGCATTTAGTAGACCAAGAATATACCTTAAGATTCTTAATTATGTTGGTACTCCATTTTTTTTATTTGATTAAAGATGTTGAATGAAATTACCCATATTATGTAAATTATACTTGTTTATATTTTCAATCTTCTGAAGTGTTGGTATATGCAGAAAGGAGTCTAATGGCTCTTGAATGTTCAAATATAATTCAGTATAAAAACTAGGTCATTGTGGGATAATAGAACTTCTTTGGTTCACTTTCTTCAACAAAATATTGGATCCAATGTGACCCCACCCTTGGTTAAAAACCAATTCTGATATACATTAGTGACCATTTTGAGCTTAAATTTAATAATGGTTTCAGTATATTTAATCCTTCATGTGCATAAATAGCAAAACACTAGCTATAACATTATACATTCATATTCTGAGTGCATTTAGTAGACCAAAAATATACCTAAAGATTCTTAATTATGTTATGACTTGAATTTTAAGACATGATCCTTACAGAATTTGTTCATATCCGGAAGTGATTTGTTCATTTAATTTGAGAGACCACAGATGTAAATCTTTGTTTGGTGTATTTATCCTTTGTTGTGTAAAGACCCCTTCTTGTCTCTAGCTTAATTGTCATACTGACACTTATCTGTGTTGATCCTAGCTATTGCAAGTTTTTGTGGAAAATTCTCCTTTTTATAGATTATCATGAGATTATCCAAACCTTTTGATTAGCTTTGTTACAATTTGCAAGTATAGTGAAGTGTTGCTGGCCTGATACAGTTAATCACTTTTTGGCTGAGATTACCAGATGTTATTGTCATATTGTTTTTGAACTCATCTTTCTTTGATAAGAAAATAAATTGATTTTCTAATATTTTGTGAGTGTGACACTTACCATCAAGTTTTATTATCTTACATTTTCCTTTTACCTAAAGAAAAAAGATGTGTAGATGATGCTTTAACTTTCTCCTGTGTTCATGTTTGTCGATGCTGCTGAAAAGAATAAAGCAATTGAATTGTCATTTGAAGGACTTCACAAGAAGGGAGGGAATATTACTTGATTTCTTTCCTTTTAGGGTTGTAAATGCTTGGATTTAGTCATCTTGCTTATCAAGAGACTACTCTCTGCATATTTTGATGTCGTCTCAAGCAAGATGAAAGCTATCCTCCCTCAGTTTCTCATGTTTTCTGGAGTAAATTGGATAACTGACAACTAATTAACACGGTCTTCTAACTTTCTTAATGAACTAATTTGTGCTATTAACAACGCTATTAAATCAGCTTAATTCCCTTGTTCTCCAGATAAGGTAACATCCTTTATTGACTGCACCCTAATTACACCACATACAAATGTTTGCATTAGTTTTAATCTCATTGTCCTTTGGATACATGCTATCCATGTCCTAGAAGACATCTCTCCCTCGCTCTCTTTCTCTCTTTCCAATGGATTTTGGGAGCTTCAAAGTCAACATGAGCAACGGACTCTTCCCAGAAGCTTGTGCTGATCCATTTGACAAAGTAGCTAATGGCTTCCCCTATGGTTTTGATGGCTACTTCCCTGACAAGTTGTCTCCACCATATGACAGCATAGAGTCCAGGGTCCCAACTGAAGACATCCAGGATGTGGTGTTGCCATTCTGTGTCACACAGCCTAATCTTAGCATAGCTTCGATGGCTCACACCTTTGAGCCTCCCATTGCTTGCAGATGCCCCGGCGAGCTCAGTGTCATCAACCATCATCCTCAGATGGAAGTCGAGATGAATAGGAAGTCTATGTCCGCAAGAAGAAATGGTGGTAAAGCACAGAAGAAAACCAACGTGGTTAAAGGCCAATGGACCCTCGAAGAAGACAGGCAGGCATTCTTTCTTCCTTTTTTGCTCCTTTCTCTTTCTCAAAGAGTATGTCTCGTTGTTTTTGTAAAAGATTACAACATGGATATTTCTTGCAGGTTGTTGATAAGACTAGTGGAACAGTATGGACTGAAAAAGTGGTCTCACATTGCTCAGATGTTACATGGAAGAATAGGAAAGCAGTGCAGAGAGAGATGGCACAACCATCTGAGGCCTAACATCAAGGTTTTCACTACCCATCTGCATTTTTTTTGTCCCAGTTGTTCTAGTATGCATCATTAGAAACTTGTGGTGTTATGTATCTTTCTTGTTTTCCCTTTTTGTATATATGATCTATATATAAATTACTTAATTCATAAATCAAAATTGTTACTTCAATTCTTCTGGTAGAATAGTAATTTGAAAATATTTTTTTATAAACATTAAATTAAGTAGAGGATGGGTTTGGTGCTGTACTAATATTACTCTTTTTATAGTTTAGTCATGAAAACAACACATTTCATCACCTTCACTCTTTTCATCAAAGAGGTCTAGGCTATTTTCAAGGAAAAAAAGATGATATTCCCTGTTCATATATATTAAATATATTAAAATAAGTTTGCTTTAGTACATAGGAACAGTATTAGGATTCTACTCAATTTATAATGAATTAATGAGTCTAAATTAAGGTTGCTTTACCAACTAGGGAGAGAGTACAAGGATTTTTCTCACGTTGGAGTGAGTTAATGTGTTGATGAATGACATCAATTTTTGGGTCAAACAAGCATAAATTGCTATTGTAACCCCCATCTTTATGGTTGACTTCATTAAAATGGTATAGTATTTAGTACTCAACTTTAAGTACATTTGTGAGCTCTCTTCTCTCTCTCATATTCCACCAGAACTACTACACACACCCTAATTAAGAGGTTTAGTTAATATAATGTCTAAACTCTTTTTATTTGGCAACAGAAAAAAAAGCCATAATTTGCTTTTCTATTTGTGATGATATTTTTAAATAGCTTTAACTATGAAAGAGATCAACCTAAAAAAATCAAGAAAATATATTTTATATCTAAGTTAAATGAGGATTAATTATGATCTAGTTGGGACCTTTTTACTGAATAATCTGTATCAGTGCCTAAAAATGCACTATTTCTTCCTTCATGCAGAAGGATACATGGTGCGAGGAGGAGGACAAGATACTGATCCAAGCTCACTCCGAAATCGGCAACAAGTGGGCTGAGATCGCCAAGAGGCTCCCGGGCAGGACTGAGAACTCCATCAAGAACCACTGGAATGCAACCAAGCGTAGGCAGTTCGCCAGACGGCGGTGCCGCAACACCAGGAACCCCAAGTCCGGCATGCTCCTGCAGAACTACATCAAAAGCCTGGCACTCAGCCCCGCACCCTCGACAAGAAAGCGCAAGCCCGGCAACAGCTCCAAATCCACCGTGAGCGCCATGCCCGCCGAGGAGCCCAGCACGGCCGCAGATGCCTACCGGGACGGCGACGACCACTTAGTCCCTGCCTGCGACTTCAGCGACGTCATGGTCAGCCTGCTGTTTGAGGACGAGGAGAAGGTCCCGGCTGAGGGGTACGATGTCGGCCACCTGTTCGACCAGCTCGGCTGTGGTCTAGGCGTTGACAAGAGCTTGGAGATGGAGATGGAGTACTGGGATGACATCGTCGCCACACCGCAGTCGTACGAGGACGTGAAGCCGGAGATGGACTTGGTGGAGATGATGTCTCAGAACAGCAGCACTAGCAATAACATGTCATGAGATGATCTGCTTACGTCAAACCTATAACAACACCTATGTGATAGAAAATATATATAGAGGGATATCGGTAATTATTGGAACTTAAAAATAATAATAAGCCTATAGTTATTTAAACTTTTTGCAATATATTATTTCACGCGAAAACTTATTTTCTACACTGCCTCTCGATATTATCTAAAAAAATATTATTCATAGCAAATAATGGTATATTATTTCTAATAAAACACATTATTTTATTATTTAACATATTAATGGTATCGTGTTTAATTTGTTTTGTTTCTAATTCTCTATAAATTTAATATTAGATTTTTTTTTTGCTCTAGATATAAATAATATTTGTTATATTTATTTTTATATGTAATTTGCCTTATTTAAAATGGCATAGATAGTTTTATCTCCTTTTCAAGGAAATATAGAAAAGCATGAACTTTTGAATAAGTTTGATTACATATTGGATCATTAGAACTTGTTTTTCAAAGATCTCTTCTCTTTGAGATCCGACATCAATTGAAGTAATTCAATTCCATAGTAGGTTTTTCTCCATACACACTGAACTTAAATAATAATAATAATAATAATTTTGGTATATATATTTTTATTTACTATCAAATAATGAACACATAATAGTGTATAATATTTTATTGCATCTTTATATTAATTAATATTTTAAATATCCACTATCACCTAATAGGTTACTGCATCTTTATATTCTAATTCAAAATATCTTTAAATACTTAACATGGTAAGATTAATCAACCTCTCATCAATCACTTATTATGCTAATTAAGTTTTAAGCTTGCTATATATGTGTACTCATCGGATTAAAGCTTTACGTGAAATGTGGATATAACATGCATGGCATCTCCAAGGTTTCACCGGGCACAAATCCATTGTGAGAGCCGGCGACGTGCACGTACGACTCTCTCAGGCTGCCATTAGCCCATGTCACTTCTGTGCTTGACGAAATGTCTGCTGTGTTTTCTTCCTCGGTGGATGTCTGCTGGAAGAGGAACGATGGGAGAGGCGAGGAACGTTGGACTCACGCTGTGGATCGATCAATCTCTCCTCAAAGACACACTGTAACACCTTCCTCACTACTCCCTCTTCTCCGCCTTCTTCTCATCTTCTCTTTGTGCTGAACATTTACAAGGACGGAACCTCGATGCCAGAAGATAGACAGCCAAGACAACAGCAGGGTGCAGAAAGACGGAGTCGACGTCCGAGTAGCATGAGCTCCCCGGTGCACACCGGAGCTCCAACGTTGTACCTGGACTTCACGCTCATCCCCGGTGCCCAAGTCCATCACCCCGGCTTCGGCGACCCTTACGGTCTCAGCGTGTGGAACTGGTCGGCGAAGCCTCTGAGCTTTGTGCTGGTGGGCGTGAAGCCACTAGGGGAGCCAATAGTCGGTCTTGGGGGCTTTGTGACGAACAAGCAGGAGGAGATTGATGAGCCCATTCGGCACCTCAACTACTGCAGCACTGGATCTCAGAACCATATACTGGATTGAAGAGGGTGATGATGAGAAGTTTCAGAAGGTTTAGGGTGAAGACCATAGTTCAAGTGACAGCACTATCAATGGAATGGGCCATACGAAAGGGGGTGTTTGCAGTCTAATGGTCCTTTCGATCGAAAGGGGGTGTTTGCAGTGATGATGATGATGTTGGTCAGATAAGAAATGAAATGGATTGAGCGATCGATGGATGATTTGGAAGAATTCTTGCAATTCCCTGAACCTTTCTTTCTCTCCTCCAATCTCGCCACCGTCTATTCCGCCTCATATTATCACGTTCCCACCACGCGTGTCCTTCCCTTTCCTCGCATGCATGGATTGCTT
The DNA here is from genome assembly GCF_036884655.1 of Musa acuminata AAA Group. Classification (NCBI taxonomy): domain Eukaryota; kingdom Viridiplantae; phylum Streptophyta; class Magnoliopsida; order Zingiberales; family Musaceae; genus Musa; species Musa acuminata. The sequence continues at coordinate 30,699,469 of NC_088351.1, read as the reverse complement.
GCTTCCTTTGCCATCATGGCGGCTATGCCCACCACCTCTCTCCGCTCCCTCACCTGAACCCTTGCTCCTCAAGGAAAGCAAGCCAAAAGCAAGAAAGAAATGCATCCCACTCTTCTCCTGCTTCTTATATCCCGCTCCTCTCACTCGTACTTCCATGCCTGTCGATAGTCGACTGCCGACTTGCTCAAGGTGGTGAGCGATGACAGTGACTCGCTGTTCCCCTTCACTTGCTTTGCTCCTCGTCCATGGCCTCTCTGTCTCTGTCTTGTTGGCCTCTGCTGATCCCCCCGGTGAGCTCCAACTCCATCTCTTACTGTGCCTTCTTGGCTGATGCTGACAAGTTCATACCTTGCCTGTACGAGACCAGGTTTCTTGAGCCTTTCTTGCGGAGGATCGACGAGCTTCGTCGACTCCGGCAACAACATCTCATGGGTTCCCGACGGCCCCTACGTGACCGCCGGCAACGCCACCGCGGCCAACTTTGTGCAGGGTGGCTCCACGTCCCAGCTGCCGTTGCGTTTCTTCGCCGACTCCGGTCCGGGAAGCCGTGCCTGCTTCAGGCTGCCGGTCGGCAATCTGCCCCTCGTTCTGGTCAGGCCTCGGTTCGTTTACGGGAACTACGACGGGATGCATCGGCCTCCGGTGTTCGCCGTGTCGCTCGGCAGGGCCATCGCCGGATTTGTGAATCTCAGCCAAGCGGATCCGTGGGTGGAGGAGTTCGTGTGGAGGAGGGAGAAGGGTGCAGCTCTGCCGTTCTGTTTGCACTCGGTTGCTGGCGGCGGCTCCCCTGTTATCTCTTCTCTGGAAGTCCGCCCGCTTCCTGAGCGTGCTTATGGAACTCGATTGCAAGAATTTGGGGATAATCTATTGAGGAAGCGATTCAGGATAAATTGTGGATACGTCGACGATGAACCATTGAGGTAATTCCATGGCGCTTTATGTGATCCCTGTTGCTTGCCCACGATTAGGCCTCCTGTGCTCTTCAGGTCAATTTCTGCTGTTTCATGGACAAACAGGTATCCACTCGATTACCATGACCGGCTGTGGGATGCTGATGAGGGCTTCTCGCCATCCCATTTGGCGGCAGCCTTCCACATTCCAGTTTCCTTCGATCTCACAGGCATTAAGGAGAACCCCCCTGCTTCTGTTCTCCAGACCGCAAGGGTTTTGGCAAGAAAGACTGCTTTGACTTACAATTTCCCACTTGACAAGCTCGGTGACTACTATGTCGCCCTATACTTCGCCGGAATCATGCCTGTTTCGTCCTCGTTTGATGTTTTGATCAATGGAGACGTGGTCCACTCGGATTATACAGTCGAACATGGGGAAGTTGGTTCCATCTTCTTCATGGGGAAGAAGATTGAAAGCTTGAACATCACATTTCGGAACAACAGCTTCTACCCTCAAGTGAATGGAATTGAAATATATGAAGTTTTGGAGGTGCCCGTGGAATGCTCCACAACCACAGGTGGTTTCAAAAGCACCTGATTGTTATGTTTATATCACGAATGTGTAATGGAGGATGTAATTCCAGCTTCTGCAGCGCAGTTTCTGCGCTTCAGGTAATTAGGCAATCGACTGGTTTCGACTTTGGTTGGGAAGATGATCCGTGCTCTCCGAAACCATGGATGCATGTGGGCTGTGACGGAAACCTGGTCACTTCATTGTGAGTTATCTATATATCCAGCTTATGAAATTTCTTGAGTTTCCTGTTCATCTGTAATCTTGTTGCTGATGAGTTCAGGAAGCTTTCTGATATGGACTTGGGAGCAATCACACCAACATTTGGGGATCTCCTTGACCTTAAAATATTGTAACATACTGATCAACCTGCTATTTTCAGTCCTTTTCTTTTCTTTTTTATTATCTAATTGGTCACAAATTATTCTAGAGATCTACATAACACATCCATTGCTGGAGAAATTACAAATTTGGGAACCCTGCAGAAGCTGGAAATCTTGTAATTTCTTTTTTCTTCCAGATTGAGCTACACATTTTTGTTTGTTCTATTTCCTGCCTTTTAATCTTTATATTATATAAAATATGATATAGGAAACATGTTTGCAGGAACCTTAGCTTCAACAAACTAACTTCATTTGGCTCTGACTTCAACACCATGGTCAGCCTTCAGATACTGTAAGTTTTTTGTACCATATGTGATTGGAGAAGGTAACTTTATGGACATTGTTAGTTTGGTAATCTTTTCATCTAGAAGACATCATAGATCACGTAAGCGATCAATTCGAGTAGAATACGCCACCACCTGAATTATGTCTTGAGCTTAACTAGTATTCCTATGGCATAGATTGCGTGCTATTCAAATACCATTTTAAGCTAAAATAATATTTTCCAGCTGTTGATTATTATTTTTCCCTAAGATTGGTGAGACCCTTCGAGGTTTTTAGGAACCTCTGTATGATCTTTAAGCTACTTAAACCTATGTGGCTGGAATATTGACTGATTCATGATTGTTTCAGAAATGTCAAAGTGGCATGAATATTGCACTGCTTTGGTTGTACATCAGTTAAAGGAGTTTATGTCTTGGCTCACGAGTCTTGTATCAAATATTAGACTAGGAATAAGATAAGATCTGTCAATATGTGGCAGTAGATGTCTCCAGAAATTGATCTGAAATTTGTAGGGAGAAACAATTGCTTGAAAACATACTTTTAGTCCTCTTTTTTTTTTTTTGAAGTATTGGCATCTGATTTGAGCCATGAAACAAATGCGATAGAAGCATGGCTCAAAAAAGGTTTGTACTTTAGTTGAATCTTCTGCTTCGAAACTCAATTAAACCTTTTCAGCCCATTTCAACTTGTATCAGTTTGACACTTCATGAATTTGTAGCCGATGGTGCATCTTTCTCTTGTTGCTTATGGGTATGCTTTTCTTCTCGTTTAAGAATCTTGGATTGTTTCATACCCTACTGTGCTGGAAAGTATGGAAAACTAGGAATCAAGAGCTCTTTAATGAAGTTTCGTCTAATGCTGAGGATTTAGTCACATAACCACCTGATGGCGTTCCGCTCATGCAGGATCAGCAGTCCTAGAAAGGGTCTCAAGATTTCCTAAGCTTTTGGGTCAAGAGGAACTCATTTTCTCTGCTATTGCCATATGTTATAAGGATTGGCTGTCATTTCCATCTAGCTGTCTATGGAGTAACTATTATTCCATTTGTGTGAAATGAATTTCAACATTTCTGGTTTTTGGACAATACAATATATTATAATATATGTTTCTATTACTCTTTCTTCATGTAGTTTGTTTATTCTACCAAATACTTCAGAGATGCACAGGAGTTCTTCCTGGAAGCTGATTTGCTGGACCATTTTAGGCCATTTTTACACAAAGGTCTCCTTAATGATAGTTCCCATACTTGTAAACTTCTACTTAATTGTTAAATGTTTTTCTATTTTGTACATGTAAAAGTGCAAATGGGAATTTTTCATCCTTTTAGTCTGTACTCAACATGCACAAGTTTTACCTATTTTTTGTTTTAATCAAAAGGGTATTGTAACCTTGGTTGATCTCCTTCTTTGTCTTTCTCTGAAGGGATTTGCACAACAATAGTTTAGAGGGAGCAGTACCAGATGGTTTGGGAAGTTTAAACTACCTTCACTTATTGTAAGTAAACTCTTTTTTCCCCTTGTTATTGTTGTTGAATCAATATGTCTCAAGTTCAATTTATGCAGGAACTTGGAAAACAACAGGCTTCATGGTGTCCTACCTCAGTCTTTGAAAAAGGAAAGATTAGAAGTTAGGTATGACAGTTCATACTGTTATTTGAAGAATTAAAATGAATTTTTTTAAAGTTCTTTCTCTCTTTCAGAACATCAGGGAATTTGTGCCTTTCCTTCTCTTCAATGTGCAATAACTTTTCGGACCACCCCTCCATTCCAACTCCACAAGTGACAGTCTTTGACATGGAGAGGCCTTTGCATTCCAACCGCAAAACAGTAATAATTGCCATTGCCACCATTGGAAGTGTATGCTTTGCAATATTGCTTATTTTACTTGCTATGATTGTGCAAAGGAGACGGCGAAAAGAAGATGATGTGATATCTAGAACATGTATGCATGTTATATTCAATTTGTTGACTTCATACATGATTAAGATATTAAGTTTTGCCAATCTTAATTGAGATACAGCAAGAGAGATGCAACGATGGAGTGCAGCAAGGATATTCTCATATAAAGAGATCAAGGCTGCAACAAACAACTTCAGGGATGTGATAGGCAGTGGGGGATTTGGATCTGTATACCTTGGAAAGATATCAGATGGAAAACTAGTAGCTGTGAAAGTACGCCTTGACAAAACACAGCTTGGTGCTGATTCATTCTTCAATGAGGTCAATATTCATAAAATCTTGAGCATGATCACTTTAAAATCTCCTATTGCTATCAATTATGAGTCTTTTTCTTTTTTGTTCGTATTATTGTTTTTCCCTTTTTAATCGAGTATCACATGATGTTTTAAATCCATGTTTGCGTGAACACTGTTTAGATGCTTACATAATCATTCCAATGAATTACCAATGACATTTAGAATTCATTAGGCCATTTTAAGTCAGAGGATGGATCTTGGTAGTTGGTACTTGGTACATCAATAAGGTTGCTTCTTTATGATATAAGTGATCAGGGTTTGAATTCATGGAAATATCTCTACTTGTAGGAGCAAGATTGTGTATATTGATACTCCCCAAATCCCAAATTGGCAGGAGTCTCGGGTTCAAGTGCACTGGTGTTGTCTATCAAGAATATTTAATTACACCTATTGGTGGTAAACTACTGTTGTTTTCCTATCGAACATTAAGTAGAATATGTCATTATGCCTATCAAAGGCGGACTATGTTGGGCTGTTACCCTGTAGAACGTTTTAATTTCAAACAGCCTAATATAGACCAGCCTAATAATGTACAACTAAGGTCTTGTTGATATTTTCCTATTATTCAAATAGAGATCTCTATATACTGTTAAATTGAGATCAAACTACTGGTGTTATTTTATTCTAAGTTCACATTTCATTTCTTCGTAATTCACAACAGTAAACCACCATCTGTTTAGTTTTCTTTTCTGTATCGAAATGATTTCTTGGACTTCAATTTTCATGCTTAATCAAGAAATTTTATTCACTGGATCTACAGGTGCATCTTTTATCTCAAGTACGGCATCAAAACCTTGTCTCATTAGAAGGATTTTGTCATGAGTCGAAGCAGCAAATCCTAGTTTATGAGTACTTACCTGGTGGATCATTGGCTGATAATTTATATGGTATAATGTGATGTTAGTTGGTGAAAAACCTACAGAATCTTATTCTGTAGATTTTTTTCAGTTATAACTTTATTCAATTTATCTCATCATGTTTCAGGTTCAAACAGTAAAAGGGCAACCTTAAATTGGGCCCGCAGGTTGAAGATTGCTGTGGATGCTGCAAAAGGTATTGAATCTCTTAATCCATGTGTTGTTGAATTATGTATCCTTAAGGGAACTATTTTGCTTATTTGTTTGACATAATTTTACATACATTTTCTCCTCCACTTTTATTGCATAAGTGGCACATTTGGAATATTCATGAAGGTACATTAGTGCACAACCAAACTTTTGCTCCAGTGGAAAAAAGGTCCAACAGTAGGTTAGTGTGTCACACATCTAGCAAGTTGGACTATTTGTACATGCAATAATATGATTGTGTGATAATATGATTCTATATGTACATGCGAGGTTTTTAAATAAAGATTTCATACCAGTTTCAATAACCAAGTTGGACTCTTAGGGTACCACGACACCAAGCAAGATACTGGCTTATACTTCCTCGTATCATGGGAAAAAGTAATAAAAGAAATTAAAATGAACTATTACCAAGCAGTGCTGACTTGCATAATTGACAACTAGTGTTTAGTCGGACCAGTAAGTATCGGTGGATACATACTAGTCTGACCAGTATTTTAAGTCATGTCTACAATTAATACAAGAAGGTAAAGTAGGAATATTTTGTGAGGAATTAGAAAATTAAAGAGGCATATGAGCAAGTATAAGGGTGCCATATAACAAGCCTGTTGACTCATTTGTGGTTGATGCTTACTGACTCTTGGTGTGCAACGACCTTCTGATGAGTAGACCTGGTTTTGGCTTTTGTAATATTTTTGCAGCAAAAAAATCTGTGCATTAGATCAATTTTTTCAGGAAAAAAGTGCAAGTAATACTTACTCCTCCAAGGTCCATATTAGTGTGTGCCTGACTAGTTTGAAGTTTGAACCCTCATGGATCAATATGGACCTGTTTGGTATAACTTTGTTTTGAAGAACTTGAGGAACCGAGGATTTAATATATTTTTTCACTTGTGGAACATTTTCTGTATACATAATGTTGGGTTATTTATTTAAGTACATTTTCTGGTTATAAAAACTTAAGCTTGTTTTGGATATACCTAAGGGAACTTTGCAGTCCTAGTTTCTTGTAGAAGATTTTTCTCATCAAGCACACCTTACCTTTGCAACTTTGGTAGGACTTGTTCCTTTGTTGGCTTTTCTTTGTTGAATTATGTCCTCTATACAAGATTTTGGTTGGCAGCATAACTCATGTAATATACTGCATGTACTCTTGGTAGGTCTACTTTTCTTAATCAACTTTATTTCTGTATATTTATTTTGAATGAAGATTATCCTATTAAACTATGCATATCAAGTTCTGTAGTTAATTCAAAAGTAAAATTTATTAATATTTTGCATTCCTGTAGCCCACCCTTCAGATTGTTTCATTATGTCCTAAACAGTATAACTCATGTAATATACTGCATGTACTCTTGGAAGGTCTTCTTTTCTTAATCAACTTTATTTCTGGTAATTTATTTTGAAAATGTAGATTTTCCTATTAAACTATGCGTATTAAGTTCTGTATTTAATTCAAAAGTAAAGTGATTAACATATTGCGTTCATGTAGCCCACCTTTCAGATTGTTTCATATTAAACAGAATTAGTATGAACCGATATTTAGAACTGTACATTAGTGAAATTTGAGTAATGACATGTTTTCTTTGTTCTCAAGCATATATACACAGAGTGCTTGAACATGATATTCTGAGATTAATTTTCTTATCAAAATTAATACTGGTTATAGTCATTCTTACTATTTTTGTTTAAACTTTGGTGTATTAGTTGAACAATGTTGATTAGCTCAGCAAATATTACATCTTTTATCAGGAGAGTTATAAGTTATGACAATGCAGAACACAAAAGACATTAGCAAAGAATAGCTGAATTATAACCAGTTATTTCAATGCTAGATATTAGCTGCAAAACCTTGTCTCTTTAAATTATAGCATGTGCATGCCTGCACATGTTTATGCACCATAGGATTTACAATTTGATAGCAGAATTTAATTTTGGAAGAAAAATATCTGATAAATCCATGCTACTATTGCAAAATATTCTTCTCTTTTAGATATCATTGTGCTGTTTCCATGGTATAGTGGTGTTCCTATAAACTGTAACCAATGAGTATGACATAAAAATTTATATAAACCTCATCTTCACATCATTCTTTTGACCAAGGATTGGATTATCTGCACAATGGGAGCAATCCACGAATAATTCATCGTGATGTAAAGTGCAGCAACATCCTTCTAGATGCAGAAATTAATGCGAAGGTCAGTGACTTTGGGCTATCAAAGCAGGTGCTTCAAGTAGATGCCACTCATGTTACTACTGCTGTCAAAGGCACAGCTGGTTACCTAGATCCTGAGTAAGTCTCCGACTTGGCACTTCATTTTCACTCCTATTGAAATCCTTACAATTGGTTTATTGCACAGATACTATGCCACCCAGCAATTAACTGAGAAAAGTGACGTCTATAGCTTTGGTGTCGTGTTGTTGGAAATGATTTGTGGACGTGAACCTTTAAGTCATGTTGGACCTCCAGATACTTACAATTTGGTGTTATGGGTACTCTATCTTCACTCTTGTCAATTTAACTAAGCTTAGATAGATAAATTTGCTTAGGTTTACAGTGATAATTGACTATATTACTTTTGGATGTGTTGGATATGATTTTATATAAAAAGTTACATGTTATCATCTTGAACCTTTTTTTTATTGTTATACTAGTGGGAAGTTGCATTTGTTTTACATGACGTTGTTATTAGAAAAATAATAATTATTGTATAAATATATTTATAAAGGATTTTTTCTTGATAGAATCTGAGTGTTGGACAATTAAGAAACAATATATATAAAAAATTTGTATCGCTAAGATAAGAATGTTAAGATGGTTGTGTGAGTTACTAGGAAAGATAGAAAAAGAGATGCATACATTCATGAACAACTGAGTATCGTTTCGATAAAAGATAAGATGAAAGAAAAATTATTTAAAATGATATGGACATATGTTAAAGAGATCTTCGGATGCGACAGTTAGAAGAGGTGAAATAATTAATGTTAATGGTACAATAAGAGATAGAGGAAGGCATAAAAAGACTTTTATAGAATTTAAGTACTATAAACTTAATTAAACATATGGCTTTTTACTGATCTCAAAGGTGGCAAGAGATACATATAGTTGATTCCATATGATTGGGACTTACGGCTTTGTTGTTATTGTAACTTTTTTTTTATAAATAACTGCTACAAGAAGGATTTTAATGATAATACTTGAGCATCTTGGATGGCCTATGTATTACATCAAATAACTAGTAGATGGGAATTTGATAACTTGTGGTAGTCTGCTAGGCTAGAAATGATTTCTGATTAAAAAGGACACATCTATTACTTGAGACTTCCACTAATGCGAGATCTTGTGATGGCCAATGGATGCAGATTCTACCTCCATTTATTAATGAGAACGTAATAAAGTTGAGTTATAGCTGAATTGGATTTTTAGAAGGAACCATTTGAGTAACAGATACTGACATAGTACTAAAACAAGGTTGAATGTGTAGCAAATTCTTTGTAGAGAAGGTGTGAAAATGCTGTTCTTCAGTGAATTATGTCCAAAAGGCAGTCTACTAAGACCTTCCACTAGTTCTGGATTTTAAAAAATGAGCATGAAGTAGTATATGATACTATAGATGGGATGAGTACTACTAAGACCTTCCACTACTTCTGGATTTTAAAAAATGAGCATGAAGTAGTATATGATACTATAGATGGGATGAGTATAACGCGAACACAAATAAAATTTCAGGTGGTTCATTCCATGAACTCGTAAAGTTTGATGAGCTATAAATATAATTATCAATTTCTACAAATATTGCAGGTTCATGAAGTTCATATGTTGATTGCAGAGGTAGAATGTGGAAGTAGTGCATCGGTTCTAAGAAAACAAAAATGAATAGAGGCATGCACAAATTTTGCACCGGTCAAAGCTAATCACAACATATGTTCTGCCTCAAATATAAAAAGTAAAAACAATAAAGAAAAGCTACTGAACACATCTAATCAAACAACAATGGAGTAGCCGGTGCTACAAATTTGAGTTAATTTTAAAATTGTAGCTTTGGCAGTTAACATCATTAATCATTCATTATGTATCGCCTCATTCATATTCCCATGGAGTTGAAGTTCACTTTAGTAATTCATAACACTTTTTTTTTTCTTCATCAAATTTTCACTAGAGCTGCAAATCTGTGATTCTGATTTTTTTTTTCACTTTCATATTTTGAAATGGAAAAGCAACAGGAAATTTTTAGATTTTTGTAGTTTATATTGACTCTTATGATATCCTCTTCTTTTTTTTTTCCCTTTTTCCATTGGCGACTTTCAGGCAAAGCCTTATTTGCAAGCTGATTCATTTGAGATTGTGGATGAAAACATAAAGGGAGCCTTCAATCCAGAAAGCATGAAAAAGGCTGCTTCTGTTGCTATAAGATGTGTGGAGAGGGATGCATCACATAGACCAACGATAGCAGAAGTGCTGGCTGAGCTCAAGGAGGCTTACAGCATTCAACTCACTTCCATGTCATCCGAGGGCACCTAGTTTGAATGTGCCTTGTGAGATTTTTCTTTGTGTGATCATGAGTGTTTGCCTAGTATTTTCTCTTGTCACTGGTGAAGATGATTTGCTTGATATTGTGGATCTAAAGTAACTTCCAGTAGGGGAAAAGCTTGATGGAGTGAGAAAATTCATTGCAGTATGAAGAATTCAACTCCTCTCTCATAATTAAATCTGGGTTGGTGGATGTGTAGTTTGAACTCTCATCTGTTTTAAGGGCTTTATTCTCTTTTTGAGCAATAGATTTGCTTGGTGTAGTAGTTAGTTGATCCCAAGAACTCAGATAACTCTATTCTGTTGCGTTAGAGTGCATACGTATCTGATGACTTGTCTCAATTAGCAGCTTGATTCATATTCATATTTTCCTATGTCTATTGACTATCCTTTGCTTGCAACTAAGGATTTTAAGTCTCTTTCTGATACCGATTTTGATAAGCTTACATTACTGGTAGAGTACAATAGAATTAATAAACTTACACCACTTGGTACTATCGAATCGAACAATAAAGATTTAAGTACCTTTATATTTTGATATCGATATTCTGTTGGACCAACGAATACGAACCGTATTGTCACGAATTTAGCTGGAATTGTCTAAGCCGTGAGGCATCATTGCGGTCAAGACGCGAACTTAGCTTGCGTTGCCTAAGTCGCGAAGCACCCGTGCGCCAACTTCTCGGACTTAGTTGGGATTGCCTAAGTCTTGACGTGCCCTTGCGTTGTGCGTCAGCAAATGTTAGCTAATTTGCAACCTCACTCAGGTCCCGAAGGACCTGTAAAAGAGAAAGTTGATTAATTCGAAGAACGAGCGACAGACAAGTCCCGACGTCTCGTGAAGAGGGAAGCTTTACAAGCAATTCAGCGAGCACCTTGAATGCATGAGAGAAAACAAAGAAAGGAGGAAAACAAGGTCTTTAGAAGGTCGAACGAATAACTGCAAGTCCACAAACAGCTGCTCACTGGGTGCCGGACGCGAATACAAGTTTCCGTCAAGAAAACGTACAAATTTGTGAAGATTGTTCAACGCCCGACGCTATACCGAAGCCCTATCCCCCATGGTGCCACCCGGGTGATTCCAGAGTACTGAGATGACTAACGTTTTGCGCGCGACAGCGGGCTGTAGAAAACAGCCTATGACATGCAAAAACGGAGCCATTTTGGGCTGTTTTGCTTGGTGCGGTGGGCGGTCGCACTATAGCACTGCAACCCGTTTGAACTTGCATTTTTACAAGCAAAAGAATACAAAACCAAGGCAAAACATGCTGCCAAGCATCTGTACATGTAAACAAAAGCGACGAACAGTTCGTTGAACGAAGTTGTTGCAGGTGCGTGCCGACCGTTCATGACATTCTCCCCCACTTAAACTGTCGACGGCCTTATCGACGCTTATTGGTAGTCGTTGATGACTGCATGTTGAAGGGCGTCTTTGGGCTCCCAACTAAATTCGATTCAAGGAAGCTTTCGCCACTTCACCAAGTACTCGGTCTGCTCGGCTCCATTTGGTAACTTTATCTTGCGATATGCTAAAATGGTTTTAACTTGCTTCTCATATGAGGCTCTAGTGGGGGGTAGCCGAGTTGGAACACTTCGGGAAGCATCTTGCAGATTTGAGTGGTAGGCCTTCAAGTTGCTGGCGTGAAAAACATTATGAATTATGAGCCATGCCGGCAGCTGTAACCTGTAGGAGACATTGCCTACCCTATTGATAATTGGGAAGGGCCCTTCATACTTGTGCACTAATCCTTTGTGTACTTTGTTCCTAAAGAATTGGAGTGATGCTGGTTGGAGCTTTACCAATACCAAATCGCCGACTTTAAACTCCTATGGTCGTCTTCCCAAGTCAGCCCACTTCTTCATCTTTTTGGTTGTCTTCTCCAAGTAAGCCCACGCAATATCTGCATTTCGATGTCATTCTTTTGCAAAGTGATATGCTGACACACTACTCCCAGTATATCCAATAGCCAAGGTGTGAGGAGTTGACGGTTGATGTCCTATAATGATCTTGAAGGGGCTCTTGTTGGACGCAGAGCTCCACTGTAAGTTGTAGGAGAATTGAGCTATGTACAATAGCTTCACCCAATCTCGTTGGTTGGCACTCATGTAGTGCCGAAGATATTACTCTAGGAGCGAGTTTATCCTTTCGGTTTGGTCATCCGTTTGGGGTTGGAGGCTTATGGAGAAGTATAACTTAGACCCCAACAATTTGAATAGCTCGGTCAAGAATCGTCCTAGGAACCGAGCATCTCGACCACTAATGATATTGTGTGGGACTCTCTAATACTTGACCATATTCTTCATCATCAGCTTAGTCGCCTCCTCTATTGAACAGTGTAGGGGTGCAGCAATGAAAGTTGCATACTTTGAAAATCAATCGATCACCACAAGTATCGATTCGAGTCTCCCGACTGCCAGTAGGCTTGATATGAAGTCCAAGGAAATGCTCTCTCACGGCCTTTCTGGTATGGGCAATGACCCCAAAAGTCCCACCGGTTTCCGTTGCTCCACCTTGTCTTGTTGGTAAGTGAGGCACGTTCGAACATATTTCTTCACATCAGCCCCCATCTTCGGCCAATGGAAGGCCCTCTCCACGAGAGCCAAAGTTTTGTGAATGCCCAAATGTCCAGCCCAAAAGGAATCGTAAGACTCTCTTAAGAGCTCACGCCTTAAATTATCCACTCGAGGGACATAAACCCTATTCCCTTTAATGTAAACGAGTCCCTCCTAGACCCAAAATCATCACGTCTTAACTTTTTTGATGAGTTACATCAAGATTACTACTTGGGGATCACTATACAATCCATCCCTGATCCTGGAAAGGAAGTTGGAGTGCAATTGACTTGCTTGGCCTCTGCCCTCCAACTGTATGACATTCACTCGCTTCACTTTCCGACTCAATATATCGATCACGACATTTGCTTTTCCAAGATTATACTCCATTTCCATATCAAACTTAGCCAGGAAGTCTTGCCATCGTGCTTGCTTTGGAGAGAGTTTTTTCTGAGTTTGGAAATGGCGCAAAGCGATGTTGTTTATCCTCAGCACAAATCGTGATCCAAGAAGGTAGTGTTGCCAAACTTGTAGGCAGTGGACCACCGTTGTCATCTCCTTCTCGTGTACCGGATACCGTCGCTCGGTCTCGTTGAACTTGCGGCTCTCGTAGGCCACCGGATGACCCTCCTGCATGAGTACTCCCCTAATAACGAAGTTTGAAGCATCTGTATGGACTTCGAAGGGCTCCCCATAGTCCAGTAATTTAAGCACTAGTTCTTCCAACACAGTAACCTTCAGATATAGGAATGCAGTTTCGCATTTGTCTGACCACCTCCAAGGCTACTCCTTCTTCAGCAACTCCATCAGTAGAGTTGCACGGTTTGAATACCCCGCTTTGAAGCGTCGATAGTAGTTGACGAAACCAATGAAGGATCTTAACTCTAGCACATTCTTTGGAGTTCATCATTCCGCAATAGCTTGCACCTTTGATTAGTCCATCCGAATGGAGCCACTACTGATTCGATGCCCCAAAAACAAGATCTTCGTTTGAGCAAAGTAGCACTTCTCCCTCTTCACGAATAAAGTGTTCTCCTTGAGAACCTTGAAAATTGTCCGAAAGTACTTGACATGCTCCTCGAGCGTTTGACTGTAGATGACGATATCATCCAAGTAGATGACCACAAACTTATCCAAATATTCTTTGAATAATTGGTTCATAAGAGTACATAATGTGGCCGAAGCGTTGGTGAGCGTTGGTTAAGCCAAAAGGCATCACTAAGAACTCAAACGCTTCATACCTGGTCACACATGTAGTCTTCGCTTCATCGCCTTTAGCAATGCGTATTTGCTAGTACCTTGACCGGAGGTCAAGTTTGGAGAAATACTTGGCCTTGTCCAATTGGTCAAACAAGTCCATGATGAGTGGGATTGGATACTTGTTCTTCACCGTTATTTTGTTGAGGGCTCGATAATTGATGCATAGTCGAAGGCTCCCATCTTTTTTCTTTTGGAAGAGAACTAGAGCTCCGAATGGTACCTTAGAACTGCGGATGAGACCACTGCTAGTCATAGGTGCCCAACAAGCCAATCACGTGAGTGATGACACGTGTGACTTGACACAAAATCTTTTTTTGCTTATTATATTTTAACATTTATCACTTTATATTAACTATTGCATATATACATGTATATATTGTGATATTCTTGGATCTGTGCAATGGGAATCGAATCATGATGAGATCATGATAATGAGATCGATTCACCTTTAAACATAGATCATAAATAATCCCGGTCATAGGTTACTCAAGAGAGACACCATGATAATCGGACAGACTGATGTATTGTATACTCGTCTATATGATGGATGCAGTTGGTCTTATAACTGCTCGTGTGGGGACACTAGGGATACAATACTGTTGAATCTCGGATTTTGATGATGAAGTCAATTGTCATTTGTTATCTAATCTATGTGTTGAGATAAGTGTGCAGGATTAACTACGATGAGATTAAGACAAGCAGCAGGAGTTGCCCCGGAGTCAAGATCATGATCACGTTGGGAGTTCGGGAGTTCGACGGAAGTTCGGACGGTCGTCGGAGGTTCAGAGAGAACAGATCCGAGAAGTCCAGAATCTTGCCAAGCGAAGCTCGTCGGAACTCGCCAAGTGGATCGTCGCAAAGTCCAGGAGTATGCCGGATGTCCGCAGAAGGATCACCGAGGGTTGTCGGATGATCGACGGAAGTTGGCCGGAAACTCGCCGGAAGAAGCGATTGACGCATCGGAGCAAGCTGCAGAAGTTGTCTTAGAGATAATCGTAGTTAGCACGATGATTAAGCAGGAAAATGGGAGGTGAACCCATTAGCTTAATCTTGGGGCAATTGGGCCCCTGAAAAGATTCAAGTGGGTCGAATGGAGTGAACCATTCGGACCCTGATTGCACCAGGAGGTGCAACCGCCCCAGCCAGGAGGTGCAACCGCCTGGGCTGAGGGGTTGAGAGGTGCAACCGCCCCAGCCAGGAGGTGCAACCGCCTGGGCTGAGGGGTTGAGAGGTGCAACCGCCCCAGCCAGGAGGTGCAACCGCCTGGGCTGAGGGGCTGGGAGGTGCAACCGCCCCAGCCAGGAGGTGCAACCGCCAGGGCTGCACGGCTGGGAGGTGCAACCGCTCCAGCCAAGAGGTTGCACCGCCAGAGCTCAAGTTCCGAGCTCTGCCAGGCGATGCAACCACCAAGCTCAGTCTTCGAGCTTTGGCAGAGTGGTGCATCAGCCTGAGCTCAGTCTCGAGCTTTGCAAGGTGATGAATTCACCAAGCTCAGTCTTCGAGCTATGGCAGAATGGTGCATCAGCTTGAGCTCAGTTTGGAGCTCTGCCAAGTGATGCAACCACCGAGCTCAGATTTCGAGCTCTGCCAGGTGATGCAACCACCAAGCTCAGTCTTCGAGCTCTGCCAGGTGATGCAACCATCGAGCTCAGTCTTCGAGCTCTGGCAGAGAAGAAGCAATCGGCAGAGCTCAGTCTTCGAGCTCTGCCAGGCGGTGCCACCTCTCCAGTCGAGAGGTGCAACCGCCTGATCCCAGAAATTCTGGGATTAGATCGATTTGATCGTTTTGAGCTCGAATTTTGAACTGGGTTGGGGCCTATAAATACCCCACCCATTCAGCACTGAAAAGACACAGACCTATACCGAAATTGTGATCTTTTCTGTGATTCTAAAGAGCTCAAAAGTGTTGTAAATCCTTGAGTCTCCTCCTTCTGTTCTTCAAGTGTTCAACTGTAAAGTGAGGAGAGAAAGGTCTGTAAAGGTTGTCTCCTAAGCCTGTCAAAAGGAGAGAAACTGTAAGAGGGAAGTTTGGCCTTCGTCCATTGAAGGAAGGCAGCTAGTTGACGTCGGCAACCTCATCGGTGGAGGAAGCCAAAAGTGGAGTAGGTCAAGGCTGACCGAACCACTATAAATCTCTGGTTTGCGTTTAATTTCGAGCACTTTATCATTACTGCAAACCTCCCTCATCACTACTGCTCTCTGCGCTTTCACGAACAAGTTCTAAGTGCTGTTCTTCCAAATCTGGATTCAGACGTAAACTCGCATTTTCGTACATTACAGTTTACGTTTACGTTTGATTCTGCAGAACTGTTTTCTGCGCTTTTACGAACGAGCTTCCTTGCAGTTTACGCTTGCATTTTAATCCTATTAATAACTGCAATCTGTCCTCTACGATTTTACGAACGAGTTTTAACATTTAGACGTAAAACTGCATTCGGACGTAAATCGGCTTTCTTCGCTCAATCATCAGATTTCAGTTTACGTTTACGTCTTGATTTCAACTGCATACTGCCTTCTGCGAATATACAAACGAGTTTCAAAGTTTAGACGCAAATCTGCGTTTAGACGTAAAACTGCGTTTAAACGTAAAACTGCGTTTAGACGTAAATCTGCGTTTAGACGTAAAACTACGTTCAGACGTAAAACTGCGTTTAAACGTAAAACTGCGTTTAGACGTAAATCTGCGTTTAGACGTAAAACTACGTTTAGACGTAAAACTGCGCTTAGACGCAATCTGTGCTTAGACGCAATCTGCGCTTAGACGCAAAACTGCGCTTAGACGCAATCTGCGCTTAAGACGCAAACTGCACTTAGATACAAACTGAGAATTTGCTTTTGCATCATAATCGTTTTTGAACGAACGCAGCTTTTTGTTTTTTAAATTATTATAAAATTTCCGCTGCACTAATTCACCCCCCCCCTCTTAGTGCTCTTGATCCTAACAATTGGTATCAGAGCTCGGTTAACTCTCTAAAGGATTAAAACCCAAGAGAGATGGCATACGCCGGAAACCAAGAGGGGCATTCAATTACACGTCCACCCATGTTCAGTGGAACGGACTACACTTACTGGAAGACCCGAATGAGGATCTTTCTTATTTCTATGGATTTAGAACTGTGGAACCTTGTTGAAAATGGATTTTCAAAACCTTCTCTTCCAATGATCGATTGGAACGATTTGGAGAAGAAGACTTTCGCTCTTAATGCAAAGGCTATGAATGCCTTATTTTGCGCTCTTGATAAAAACGAGTTTAATCGCGTTTCAACGTGCGAAACTGCTTTTGATATTTGGCACACACTTGAAGTGACCCACGAGGGCACAAGTAGAGTGAAAGAGTCAAAAATCAATCTGTTGCTGCATTCTTTTGAACTTTTTCGAATGAAACCGAGTGAAACCATTGGCGACATGTTCACCCGTTTCACGGATGTCGTCAACGGTTTAAAAGGTCTCGGAAAGAGCTTTTCGGATTTTGAGCTTGTTAATAAGATACTAAGATCCCTTCCTAAGAGTTGGGATCCTAAAGTCACCGCCTTTCAAGAGGCAAAAGATCTGCAAAATTTCCCTCTTGAAGAACTAATCGGGTCATTAATGACCTACGAAATGACCTGCAAAGCTCATGAAGAGCAGGAAGACATCCTTCCAAAGAACAGGAAGGATATGGCACTTAAGACTTCTGAATGCCACTTGAGAGAAAACTCAAGTGATGAGGATTGTGACGATGACTTGGCACTTTTGACAAGAAAGTTTAAAAAATTCTTCAAAAGAAACAAGTTTAAAAATGATGTGAAAAATAAACTTGAACCTAAGAAGGACCAGGTGATCTGCTATGAATGTAAAAAGCCGGGACATTACAAAAGTGATTGTCCCCAAGTCAAGAAAAGAACAACAAAGAAGAAGGCGCTCCAAGCAACATGGGATGATTCGAGCGCATCCGAGGAAGAAGAATCCAACACCGAGCAAGTTGCTCATTACGCCTTTATGGCCATCGAAGGGGAGGTAACGGATTTATTAGATGCTGATTTATCTTTCGATGAATTACTAAATGCCTTCCATGATTTATTTGATGAATGCAAAGTTATAAATAAGAAATACAAGTTGCTAAAAAAGCTACATGATAATCTTACTTGTGAGTTTGATAAGTTAAAAGTCGAACATCATGATAGTTTAAACTCATGTATCAAATGTCATGATTTAGAAACTATACAAAAAGAAAACTTGCTGCTTAAGGACACCTTGAAGAAATTCGAGGTTGGTAGCAAGTCATTAAACATGATCCTTACAAACAAGGGTCATGCTCCCAAAAGAAGTGGGATTGGATTTGTGAGGAGTCCTCACCGAAATCCAACTACCTTTGTAAAAGGCCCCACCTTACACGTTCAACGCCAAACCAAGTGCAACTTTTGTTGCAAATCTGGACACAAGACACATTGTTGTCCATTCAAGAAAATAAGTCCAAACAAATTAATTTGGGTTCCTAAAGGAACCATGATAAACTCTATGCAACATGATAGAAAATATAGATCTGTTTATGAGGCACCCAAAAGCAAATGGGTTCCTAAAGATCATCCGTTCCTATAAAAAAGTCTAGGCCGGAGCAAGAAATAATGTTCTGCTCCTTAACTCTCAATGATCATAAACCAAGAATCAAAAAGGAACTCGCAACGCTTAAGTAACAAGTGGAAGCTATGAAATCACAAAAACGATACAATTAGAAACTTATGATATCCAAATTCACATACCCCCCTGATCTTCAAAACCTGTTCATCTACGAATTAATTCCTGTAGAAACTAAACATGTTATGATCTTAAAAGGGACACCAAACAAACATTCGTATGCACGTTAAAAGATCTAACAAAGAGCTTCTTCCTTAAATAAAAACTTATACGAAATCATGTAACAAACATCAATTGCTCTGAAACTCTCCTCAAGGCAAACTCTCCTAAATCAAAACATCCTAAAAATGCTCACCTGCTGCAGGCGGTGGCACCTCTGCAGCTGGCGGTTGCACCTCCAGCCTTCACGGGTTGCCAGAGGTTGCACCGCTCCAGCCAGAGGTGCAACCGCCAGCAGCTCTGCCCTCTTAAAATCACGCTAGGGCCGGCTAAGGAAACCGACCCCAACTCACCCCCATTCCCTCCTCTACTCCTCCAAGACTCCTCCATTCCCACTTCACTCCTCTAAGCCTTCCAAATACCTCCCATTTCAGAGCTAAACATCAAAGAATCCTTCCTTCTCTTGAAGATTTCACAAAGGTATTCTCTAAGAAGCTCTTAAATTCTGTTTTGTTCTTCATTTTCTTTAGCTCATTATCATCCCTTTAAAACAGCAGTAGTAATGGGATCTAGAAGATCCTCAAGGGACAAGGGAAAGAGGAGAGTAGTAGAAGAGTTTGATCTCACTCTTTTTGATTCCAAAAACCATGCTGAAAAATTTCTCTCCTTCGAACTAAGAAGCATCAATAAGGGAAAATATGTAGATCTGAATGAACTAAGAGATGTAGAGACTATCCATTGGTTTGCAAACCTAAATCTACTTCCCATTTTGCAGATCAACGAACCCATTTATCCTAGACTAGTTCGATTGTTTTACAACAACATGCAAAAAGATGATGAAGAAAGGATATCAACCTATCTCTTAGGACAACACATTTCAATCACTGATAGATTCATTTGTGATATAATAGGTATCCCCATGAAAAGCATAGGACTTTACTTCAAAGGATCATGGGATGAAAATACAATTGGAACATCTTACGTTGACGCCTTAGGAACAATCCTTGCCAATCCTAACATAGAATCTATTTCTAAAAGTTGTGAACACCTAATGCCTTTTAACACTAAGATACTTCATCATATCATGACTAGTATAATTCTTCCTAAGCAATATCATCATGATGAAGTGAGTCAATTGGAATTAGGAATTATGTACCTAATCATGAAAGAACGTGACATTTGTCTTGGCTATCTGATTCAACAAAACATGTTGGAATTATCTACAAAAGATATGATGCTCCCATATGGTGGAATTATTACTAGAATAATGAAAGCTTACGACATTCAAATACCACTAGAAGAAGAAGTAATGAAATCAGATAGATACAGCATAATAAACAAAAATCTACTTCACCGACTAAGATGTCACTATAGAAACGGTAACTGGGTAAGAATGCCTAGAAGAACTAATCCCCCTGAACCTGAACCTGAACCAGAGCCGGAAACCCCAGTCTTTAGGAGTACCCACTCTCCTCCAATCTGTCCCTTTGAGGAAACACATCCGGTTGAGCAAACTCACACATCATCCATCGAAGATATCGGGATTCGGATGGACCGATTTGAGCAACGACAAGAACGGCTTGAACTTCGACAAGATCAAATCCTAACCGAGCTACAACAAATCCATCGACAATTTGACTCTTTATTTAGGCACTTTAATCTTCCACCTCATGAATAAGCTTGTATAAACATCTGATGTTTTTGATATGACATGTTGTAAACTCCTTATGAAGGACTCTGTCTTTATGGTTACCTGATATGCTATGGTTATCTTTGTAAGCATATTTGCAAACATCTCTTATTGTTTATCTCGTTTTTTGCACTGAAACTAAAAAGGTTTAAAAGTCTATGCCTTGAAAATATGAAGCAACATACCAATGTAAGTTGACAAGTTAGCAGTATGACATTGATATGGTTGCTATTATGATTGCTATCATGCCATGTATCAAACAAAAATTTGCATCATACGAACTGATATATTACCATGTAATGCAATGCTACACTTGCTGAAATAAAAATCCTGCTATGCAATATGATATAATGCTGCACTTGAAATAATTGTGTTACTACATCAAAATTATTTTTCGGATGTTATTACTATTACATGCCTTGACAACGCTTGATCAAACAACATGTTGCAAATATTTTTAACCAAATGCATGTAAAAAGTTCATTTTTCAGGTTGTATGCTAAAAATGGGATGTTCCCGTACTCTCTTATGAAAACTCCTTGGAAAATGACTTTCCTCCGTCAAGCAAAAACAATAAAGTGATATATGTGTCATGACTTCCTTTATTTGCTTGATAATGCTATCATGCTTTTTGTTGATGACAAAGGGGGAGAAAAATATGAATTGATAAACACTATGTCATAGCTGAACTGCCATAATCATATCTATGTCATAGTTGCAAATACTTCAGTGATGCTATAAACAATGTTATGCCATCCTTGCATCACCAAGAGATATGTGAACATGTACTAAACACTATGTCATAGCTGAACTGCCATAATTATATCTATGTCATAGTTGCAAATACTTGAGTGATGCTATAAACAATGTTATGCCATCCTTGCATCACCATGAGATATGTGGAGAAAAATATGAATTGATATACACTATGTCATAGCTGAACTGCCATAATCATATCTATGTCATAGTTGCAAATACTTCAGTGATGCTATAAACAATGTTATGCCATCCTTGCATCACCAAGAGATATGTGAACATGTACTATAGTTTGCATCATATCTTAATTTGATATTGTGAAGAAAATGCAAACTTACTAGAGAATCTCAAATGTAAGCATCATGTAAAAAGTCCTTCGTAGCTTTATATGATTGCATGATGATTGGTTACAAACACTATCATACAAACTTGTTGATGTATGTCATGTCTTGACATAATTCTTGAAGAGATACATCATGATAGGCATCATGATGGGAGCATTGATAAGTTTAACTGATCTAACTTATCATTGCGTCACTTGAATTCTTGGGTCTTGAATTCAAGGTTGACTTATCTCAACTATGGCATATAGATAGGGGGAGTTAAGGATAACTCCTTTATCAATTGATTGTCATCATCAAAAAGGGGGAGATTGTTGAATCTCGGATTTTGATGATGAAGTCAATTGTCATTTGTTATCTAATCTATGTGTTGAGATAAGTGTGCAGGATTAACTACGATGAGATTAAGACAAGCAGCAGGAGTTGCCCCGGAGTCAAGATCATGATCACGTTGGGAGTTCGGGAGTTCGACGGAAGTTCGGACGGTCGTCGGAGGTTCAGAGAGAACAGATCCGAGAAGTCCAGAATCTTGCCAAGCGAAGCTCGTCGGAACTCGCCAAGTGGATCGTCGCAAAGTCCAGGAGTATGCCGGATGTCCGCAGAAGGATCACCGAGGGTTGTCGGATGATCGACGGAAGTTGGCCGGAAACTCGCCGGAAGAAGCGATTGACGCATCGGAGCAAGCTGCAGAAGTTGTCTTAGAGATAATCGTAGTTAGCACGATGATTAAGCAGGAAAATGGGAGGTGAACCCATTAGCTTAATCTTGGGGCAATTGGGCCCCTGAAAAGATTCAAGTGGGTCGAATGGAGTGAACCATTCGGACCCTGATTGCACCAGGAGGTGCAACCGCCCCAGCCAGGAGGTGCAACCGCCTGGGCTGAGGGGTTGAGAGGTGCAACCGCCCCAGCCAGGAGGTGCAACCGCCTGGGCTGAGGGGTTGAGAGGTGCAACCGCCCCAGCCAGGAGGTGCAACCGCCTGGGCTGAGGGGCTGGGAGGTGCAACCGCCCCAGCCAGGAGGTGCAACCGCCAGGGCTGCACGGCTGGGAGGTGCAACCGCTCCAGCCAAGAGGTTGCACCGCCAGAGCTCAAGTTCCGAGCTCTGCCAGGCGATGCAACCACCAAGCTCAGTCTTCGAGCTTTGGCAGAGTGGTGCATCAGCCTGAGCTCAGTCTCGAGCTTTGCAAGGTGATGAATTCACCAAGCTCAGTCTTCGAGCTATGGCAGAATGGTGCATCAGCTTGAGCTCAGTTTGGAGCTCTGCCAAGTGATGCAACCACCGAGCTCAGATTTCGAGCTCTGCCAGGTGATGCAACCACCAAGCTCAGTCTTCGAGCTCTGCCAGGTGATGCAACCATCGAGCTCAGTCTTCGAGCTCTGGCAGAGAAGAAGCAATCGGCAGAGCTCAGTCTTCGAGCTCTGCCAGGCGGTGCCACCTCTCCAGTCGAGAGGTGCAACCGCCTGATCCCAGAAATTCTGGGATTAGATCGATTTGATCGTTTTGAGCTCGAATTTTGAACTGGGTTGGGGCCTATAAATACCCCACCCATTCAGCACTGAAAAGACACAGACCTATACCGAAATTGTGATCTTTTCTGTGATTCTAAAGAGCTCAAAAGTGTTGTAAATCCTTGAGTCTCCTCCTTCTGTTCTTCAAGTGTTCAACTGTAAAGTGAGGAGAGAAAGGTCTGTAAAGGTTGTCTCCTAAGCCTGTCAAAAGGAGAGAAACTGTAAGAGGGAAGTTTGGCCTTCGCCCATTGAAGGAAGGCAGCTAGTTGACGTCGGCAACCTCATCGGTGGAGGAAGCCAAAAGTGGAGTAGGTCAAGGCTGACCGAACCACTATAAATCTCTGGTTTGCGTTTAATTTCGAGCACTTTATCATTACTGCAAACCTCCCTCATCACTACTGCTCTCTGCGCTTTCACGAACAAGTTCTAAGTGCTGTTCTTCCAAATCTGGATTCAGACGTAAACTCGCATTTTCGTACATTACAGTTTACGTTTACGTTTGATTCTGCAGAACTGTTTTCTGCGCTTTTACGAACGAGCTTCCTTGCAGTTTACGCTTGCATTTTAATCCTATTAATAACTGCAATCTGTCCTCTACGATTTTACGAACGAGTTTTAACATTTAGACGTAAAACTGCATTCGGACGTAAATCGGCTTTCTTCGCTCAATCATCAGATTTCAGTTTACGTTTACGTCTTGATTTCAACTGCATACTGCCTTCTGCGAATATACAAACGAGTTTCAAAGTTTAGACGCAAATCTGCGTTTAGACGTAAAACTGCGTTTAAACGTAAAACTGCGTTTAGACGTAAATCTGCGTTTAGACGTAAAACTACGTTCAGACGTAAAACTGCGTTTAAACGTAAAACTGCGTTTAGACGTAAATCTGCGTTTAGACGTAAAACTACGTTTAGACGTAAAACTGCGCTTAGACGCAATCTGTGCTTAGACGCAATCTGCGCTTAGACGCAAAACTGCGCTTAGATGCAATCTGCGCTTAAGACGCAAACTGCACTTAGATACAAACTGAGAATTTGCTTTTGCATCATAATCGTTTTTGAACGAACGCAGCTTTTTGTTTTTTAAATTATTATAAAATTTTCGCTGCACTAATTCACCCCCCCCCTCTTAGTGCTCTTGATCCTAACAAATACAAGTTCTCATTGGAGAATAAGTTCACTGATTGATCCGCTTACGGAATGCTGGATGGTTGATGATGCCTTATTGTTAGACAGCAATTCCATAGTCCTAGTGGTGTATTTGGTCCTTAGACTTAAGACACTAAGGATATCTTGTATGAATGCTCCACTCTTTGATACCAGACTTGAAGGTTTGGATGTCCCAAATCTAGTATAGTTGGTCATTGGGAGTGGCAGTTGATCTTACGAGGGCTATTGAGTGTCGATAGAGGATCATCCACTCTCGGCGTCATGAGAGAAATATCCCATGTGTTCTTGCTTAGACAAATCCCTAACTAAGGTCATTCGGGTTGAGAGAGAAAGAGTTTTCCGGAAGAATCCAATTAGAGCGAGACTCGAGTAGAAACCGTATGAGTTTGACAACACCATTGTCACGGACTTAGCTGGTTTTGCCTAAGTTGTGCGGCACCCTTGCGTGTCCGTCCGCAAAGGTCAGCCTCCCCGAAGCCTCCCATGGTCCCTTAGGTCCCACAAAAGAGAGAACAGGACAGAGAAAAGGCCTCACTCAGGATCCACAAGCAAATATCTCCGAAAAACACTTTATAGACAATGCAAATTACAAACAGACTTTACAAGCTTTGAACAGTTGCACAACAAAGGGTAAAATGGTCCATTACAGACCAAAAATCTCTCACACGTGTCCACATGACACAACCTTTATTTACAAGCCTAAAGCGGCCACCGACCCAACTAAAATGGGACTATCAAGCCGTCGGTCGTCCCCCTACATGTTGTACAAAGCATGAACATACCAAAAGACACGGACATACATAAGCATTACATCAAACACCCTGTTTAGAAGTTTGTCCGTGACATTCTCCCCCACTTATTCCTTCGACGTCCTCGTCAAAGCCTTTGTCGATACTGCAACTCCTTGCCTCTACTGAGTCTTCAATCTTCTGCTACAGCTGCAATGCGTCCCTTGGCTCCCAACTGCTCTCCATTGTTGTTTTCGAGTAGTCGAACCTTTTGATCCGCCATGCTGCTTCAACTCACCAATGACTCTGACTCCGGTGTGGGGTTGGCTGAGTTGTGTTGATCCTTGTTGATTCCTACGGATCCTTCAAATGAAGGAAAAGACCATCCTTACTGCGCAGTCTCTCAAATGCCTCATGTTGCTTAAACTGGGTGGATGCTTGTTGGAGCTTTTAACGAGCATCGTCTCGCAAACTTCTGAAGATTAGGGTCCTTCCTCCACAAAATTTGCTCATTGACTCTTCTTTCACTTAGTTGTCACATCCTAGTAGGTTCGCATCACTTCCGCTTTTGATTGGCATTTCGTTGGGAAATGAAGCGGACAATCTACTCTCAGTAACACTGATCACCATTGGTGAGGATTTGACAACTATTGTCTTACATTATCTTCGAAGGGTCTTTGAACTTTTGCAGAGCTCCTCTGCTGGATAGATAAGAGAATTGGAGTACTCAGTTTCGCCCATTCTCTTAAGAGTTGAGAAGGCAAAGGTTACTTGACTTCGCCCGCCTCCTCGAGGTTGTACTCCATGCATCGAGCTGGTTACTGGCCTTCGCCTGCTCTTTGCTCACACTTTTGAAGTACTTGAAGTGTTTGCACTCCTTGCGTTGAGTTAGCTACTGTGATTCACCTTCTCAATGCCATTGAACTTCTGGAATGCAAGAAGTTTTCACCCCAACTTGGAGTAGTTCTCTCATAGGTTTGGTCGCTTCTGGGATTGTACCGTCTTCTCCATCAACCCTACCGCCTACTCCCCTGAGTAGCGAAGGTACAGCACCGGATACTGCCTGCTTCATTCCTTGGTTATGCACTCTTGCATGACCCGAAGTCCTTCACTTTCGGCTATATTGATGAGAAGCACATTGACACTGGTCTTACGAAGTTCTTCGGCCTCTGCCCTTCAGCCTTGTCTTGGTACTTAGAGATTGCCTCTGCGTTCTCCACCTCCTCGACCCCTTTCACAACCAAGCGCTCTCCCTCCATGAGAGCAAGGGATCAATGACTTTCACGGAAATCCCGCCTCTACGGTACCATGGCGCTGCCATGCCCATGGCCCTACTATCTGTCGCCTTGCATCTGCATCCCTTTTCTTCACGATCAGTAGAAATGTCTCCGTGGCACTCCTCTGTGTCCACCTCCATTATAACTGATGCTTGATTTTGGGTAGCTAAGTCCCTTTGGACTCGTCATCGCTTCCTCGCCCCTTTCGACCCCCCTGCTTCAACACCTCTGTGTTCTCCAAGCAGTCCGTCTGGTCGATGGAGAGACAGACTGCAACTCCCATACATGGCCTCTGCCATCACGTTGTAGAGTTTGCACCGATTCTGTTCTCCTTAGCTTCCTTGGCAGCAACATTCGCTTACTCGACTTTGTCCTCTGACTTGTCGGGCTCCCTTAAGCGAATATGAGCTCTGGAGCAGTCCAACTCTCCAGCTGCTTCGATCATACCTCTGCATGATCAAGTCCCTCCCATGGGACTCACTGATACTTGCATTCGAACTTTTTCCTTGGTGGAACACAGCCCCCATATGCTGATGACCAAGGCTTTCATTCGATTGCAAAATTCGATACACGCACGGAAGACCTGCCTCTACGGTACCATGGCCTTCACTTCTTGAATACATAGCCCTTCTTGCCGTCATGTTGTTCACCGAAGTGGAGCTTCTAGTAGCTCCCGATCATACCTCCATATGATCCAGTCCCTCACGGGGCTAGGTTGTGTGAATCGCATTGCCACGAACTGTTCCACCACGATCCGCTGCACCATGTCACCTCCTGGTGACATCTCCATTGCATTCTGATCCTTGTGGGATAAACTTGAATTGTGGTCCCTCCATGTGTGGCCTCTGCCAATACATCGCAGGGTCTCTTCCACCTTCGATTTTGTTCGCTCCTTTGGCAATCGACTTTCATCCACCCACTCTTGGGTCACACCAAGATGAAGCACCGCTCTAGGACAGTCCGTCGCCTAGTAGCTCCCAAAGTCCCCCAACTTCGCTGCAATTAGTGCACCATTGTCTGAATCCTGGGCCTCTACCCCTACTACCATAATCTTCGCTACGCACCGCCTCCTTTATAGCAACTTGAATGACAACACTGTGGCATATTCTTCAAGAGCACCCGCATCTGCGTCCTCTTGCCCCGTGCTAAGGCCTTCTGAACCCAACTTTGCCTTCGCAAATTGAGTCGCCTTAGTTCCTCCATCAAATGCTTCTCCGAGATAAGGTGCATGTGCCCCGAAGCTCCCTTCGTCTTTGACACCATACAAGATGAGTCCGCTCCGTCAGAATGAAGGACCCATGGAACAACATGATTTTACTCTTGCCTCTGCAAGAGTTCATGTCCTTGACCTCTGTCTAAGGAAAGCACTGTGCCTCTACTCCATGTTCCAACTTCTATGCTGGCTCCCTTCAAGCGGCTTGAGTACTTCGCCAAGTTACCCCCAAGTTGCTCCGCTCCTCGTTTTGCATTGAGTTGATGGTGGCCCTCGCGCCCACCATTCCACGAGTCAGCTCTCCCTTGAGTCTGATCTCCGTATCGACTCCAAGTATACCTTCATTTGTGTTGCCTTGGGTCACTTCCCCATTTGATCTCGCAATGCATCCACCAATGTATTCTCTTAAGCGAGATCATGCGGCGACTCCTCGCCGCTTGCTCAGTCCATTGAGCTTCATGGAGTTGTTGTTTGTTGAGGTACTCCTCCTGAACTTGTGATGTCCGTCCCACATGATTCTCCCTCTGGAGAGTCGGGACTTATCCCTCCTGGATAACTGTCTCATTGGAGCAACATCTCTCTTCGTTTCGGAGACCACCATCCCCTTGGACTACTCCGATCTGCTGAACAAACTGTGCATTGTTCTGCCTCCTGCAAACACACTTGCTAGATTGCGACTCCACGTCAATACAGCCCCCGCTGCACCCCTCAAGGCCTAGCAACATGCTGAACTAGTTGCACCCTTCATCCTCCTACGGACGTATCCTTCACATGCCGAAGAGAAAGTTTCAATGCTCCATGGCGCCGAGTTTCGGTCGCCTTGGGATGACCACGAACATTCCGTCGTTCGCATACAAGCCCATGTATGAGTACCAAATTCTTCGAGCTAGCAATTCCCCTCACCTCTGTGAGCTTTGCATAACTCTTTTGGTCGTTGAGCAACTCATTCCACCTTGGATGGTCTCATCCTTTATCAACCGCCTCGCTTGCCTTGAGCACCATCAAGTATAGTTGTCAACGTTGAGCCATAGCTTAAACTCAACCATCCCAACCTTTATGCGCTTTACATTCTTCCAAGCTTGTCTGTTCTCGTGGTGCCTCTTGCGCGAAGGGTTTGCCATTCCTCTGAATGCCAATCTTAGATACCCGCTCCTCCGAGCGACTCCTTTTCCCTACATCTCCATGCCCGTTTTCCCCCAAACGGTCGCACGTGTGCTGACTGCCCTCAACGCAGCCCCACTAGGTCCCCCACGTTTGCCTGCAAAGTGTTTCTATGAGTGCTTGTCCCGCTCTGATACCATCTGTCACGGACTTAGCTGGTTTTGCCTAAGTCGTGCGGCACCCTTGCGTGTCCGTCCGCAATGGTCAGCCTCCCCGAAGCCTCCCATGGTCCCTTAGGTCCCACAAAAGAGAGAACAGGACAGAGAAAAGGCCTCACTCGGGATCCACAAGCAAACATCTCCGAAAAACACTTTATAGACAATGCAAATTACAAACAGACTTTACAAGCTCTGAACAGTTGCACAACAAAGGGTAAAATGGTCCATTATAGATCGAAAATCTCTCACATGTGTCCACATGACACAACCTTTATTTACAAGCCTAAAGCGGCCACCGACCCAACTAAAATGGGACTATCAAGCCGTCGGCCGTCCCCCTACATGCTGTACAAAGCATGAACATACCAAAAGACACGGACATACATAAGCATTACATCAAACACCATGTTTAGAAGTTTGTCCGTGACACCATACTCGATATACAGTCTCTGGGATATTAGATGGATGAGGGACTATAGGTATACGGTAACTGAGGACAGACAGGTCCAATGGATTGGATTCCCCTGTATCGTCTGGGGACTACGACGTAGTGGCCTAGTGCGTTCGTAGTCGATGAGTCGAGTAAATTATTACAGAGATAATAATTTACTAAGTTAGAAGGAGTTCTGTCAGGTATGACTCACGGCCAGCTCGATATTGGGCCTAGAGGGTCACACACATATGGTAGGCATTGCGATGAGTAGAGGTTCAGATATGAGATATCCGCAAGAGCCCCTATCTTATTGGATATCCAATAAGCCCCTGGATTATTGGATCTCATGGACAAGATCCAATAAGAGCTCATGAGAGATTATTGGATAGAGATCCACTAATCTAAAAGACTTGGGTAATTGGATGCAGATCGAATACCCACTAGGGGAGAATCCATTAGGTTTTGACAGGGGGCCTTTATAAATAGGAGGGATTCAAAGCCTCGTAGGTTAGAGAGCCTTTGCTTGCCTCTCCTATTCTCCTCCTCCTCTCCACCTCAGAGCAGGCCTGGAGTTTTGAGGAGCGTCGTCGCAGCCCTACTGTGTGGATCACCGCTAGAGAGGAGGACGTTTGACCTCCTTCACCCTCTCCTAAAGATCTGCAAGGAAACAAGAATATAAGATCTCCCTAGGTAACACAATCTACTCTATACGCAGTTTTAAGTTTCGCGGATTTTGCGCACCAATCTTTGCACGAAGATGAACATCTCTTTGGGAATAGGGGATTTTGTTTTTCTTGTTCTTCTGTTGCGCATGTGATGTCGCCCTCCCAGATTTCCCAACAACCACTGCTTAGCAGTTCACCTAACTGCTTTCTAAGCTCTGCCAACTCTGGAGGGGGCATGCGGTAGGGTGGTATCGCTAGAGGCTTCACTCTTGGCTCCAGCTCGATATAATGATCTATGCCTCTGCATGGTGATAGAGTCTTCGGCAACTCGGGCAGCATAACATCTGTGAACTCCTTTGGGACGTTTGCCACCATAGCAGGTTCATGAATGACCTTCTTGTCGAGTGGCTCTAGCTTCATAGCAGTCACGAATGTTAATTCACCTTTTCTTACCCCTTTCTTCAGTTATACTGTCGATATCTATTGGGGGTCCTTGGTTCCTCTCCGAGAGATGGGAACCATATAAGGGTCATCACCTCCCATCATACATAGGGAGTTTAGGAACTACATTGACACCAACTTCGCCGTGTGCATAAACGTCAATCCAAGAATCACTTGGAAGTCATCCAATAGCACTACCATCATGTTCGTACTCCCGCTCCATGTTCTAATCTTGATGGGGACTCCTTTTGCTAGCCCGGAGATCCACTTGGCCTCCGAGTTCACCACCTTCATCCGACTTGGGTTCTTCTGCAAGATCAGCCCAAGTCGTTTTGCTTCTCGATCGATAATAAAGTTATGGGTAGCGCCCATGTCCACAATTGCACGAGTTGTTTGACTATTGAGCTTAATGTCCACATACATTAGCTCGCTACTCCCTGCTTTCAATGGCTTTGACTTTACGTTCTCCCCTACTTGACCCCGTAATGCATTCAACAAACGCATTGCTCCCGTTTGGGGACCTTACGACTCCTCATCGTTGTTGCTAGATTCTGAACTGCTTGAACTAAGGGCGACGACTTTGCCCTTATCTGATTTGGGGGGATGGATTGAAGTTGTTAAACCATTGAGTGCTTGTTTCTGTTGGCACTCCCTCACCATGTGCGGCCCTCCAATAAGAAGCATCCGCCAATTTTCGGGGCCTTGCCTTTTGAGCTTGGCCCTTTGTGGAAACTTTTCTTCCTTTATTCACCCTTGGACTCCTTCCCTCGAGAATATTTTGGAGGGCAATTTCTTGAAGATTGTTTCCTTTTTCCTAGGTCCTTAGAGGAAACAAAATCGGTGAGCCTTTTTGCGGCAGCAATTGCCCCGATCACATCGATGACATTCCTTCGATGTAGTTCTTATTGCGCTCATGACTTCAAACCATCGAGGAAGCTGAATAGCTTATCCTTCTCGGATATGTCATGTATGTCCAGCATTAGCATAGAAAATTACTTCACGTAGTCTCGGATGAAAGTACTTTGGAGAAGTTGTCTCAAGTTTCTCCTTGCGACGAACTCTGTGTTCTCAGTTAGAAATAGAGATCTTACTCTCGCTTTAAGTCCTCCCATGTGTCCACCCAACACCGACCTTAATGGATCTCCTCTCAACGGGTTTGCCACCAAAGTTTTACATCCTCATTCAAATACATTGTTGCTATCGAAACTTTGGTTTCTTCAGAATCAGGCCTCGTAGCTCGAAAGTATTGTTCCATATCGAACAGAAAATTCTCGAGCTCTTTAGCATCACGGGCACCTCCATAACAATGCGGCTCAGGTGCCCTCAAGTTTTGTGGCAGCGCAATGCGGGTGTTGCTTCCTCCTGCATTCAGTGTCCTTGTGAGCATGGTCACCCTGGAAGTGAGTTCTGCCACGACATCCTGCAGATGTTGCACAGAGTCTTTGATGTTCTCCGACAGTCGATCGATTAGGGCCTCGACTTTGTCGATTCGGGATTCAACTTCTTCTTATGAGCTCTCTACCCCAAGAAGCCTTCGCTAGCATTAGTAGAGTTTCTCCAAGCTCGCTTCAAGAACATCCAAGCGGGTTTCCGTTGTTGTAAGTCTCTCCTTATGGCTCTTCTTCCCGATTGATGCTCCACATTGCGCCTCCTCCGCTCGTGGAGAGTAGCCAATTTCTCGCTCATCATGTTCACTGTCACGATCCTCCAAAGTGGCTCCAATGACATGAGAGCGAGTTTGCACTTGCAGCCCGCCTGCGGTTGCTTGGGGCAAAGGTCCGACTTGCCCTACCTTGCTTGATTCGCCATGATGCTTTGTCATTGTGAAATTATGAAGTTCCTTCCCTGCTTGCTGGCTTTGATACCACAATGTCACAGATAGCTGGAATTGCCTAAGTTGTGAGGCACCTTTGTGGCCAAGACGTGAACTTAGCTTGCGTTGCCTAAGTTGCGAAGCACCCATGCGCCAACTTCTCGGACTTAGTTGGGATTGCTTAAGTCTTGATGCGCCCTTGCGATATGCGTCCGCAATGGTCAACCAATTTGCAACCTCACTCAAGTCCTGAAGGACCTGTAAAAGAGAGTTGATTAGTTCAAAGAACGAGCGATGGATAAGTCCCGATGTCTTGTGAAGAGGGAAGCTTTACAAGCAATTTAGCGAGCACCTTGAGTACATAAGAGAAAACAGAGAAAGGAGAAAAACAAGGACTTTAGAAGGTTGAACGAACAACTGCAAGTCCACAAATAGCTGCTCACCGGGTGCCGAGTGCGAAGACAAGTTCCCGTCAAGAAAACGTGCGAACTTGTGAAGATTGTTGAATGCCCGACACTATACCGAAGGCCCATCCCCCATGGTGCCACCCAGGTGGTTCCAAGGTGCTGAGATGGCTAACGTTTCGGGCGCGACAGTGGACTGCAAAAAACAGCCCGTGGCCCGCAAAAATAGAGCCATTGTGGGCTGTTTTGCTCAGTGCAGTGAGTGGTCACACTATAGCGCTACAACTTGTTTGAACTTGTATTTTTACCAGCAAAAGAACACAAAACTAAGGCAAAACATCCTGCCAAGCATCTGTACGTGTAAACAAAAGCGACGAATGGTTCGTTGAATGAAATTGTTGCGGGTGTGCGCCGATCGTTTGTGAAAGTATACTCTTATGGTCGAGATCTTAAACGCATAGCACGTTGACATTTTATTTTTTATTTTTATTTTTATTTTTTTAACAAAGGATCAATTAAGACAAGTTTTTGTCCTAGGATATTGTCATAATCTGACAAAGTTCACCTCAACTTTAGATTAGTGAAATTGGTAAATGGATAAAACACTACATTTAATTGACTTCTTATCAACAACTAGCTTAGTTAATAAAAATCTTGAACTCAGAATCTTGTCTTCACCACTTATCATTTATATTATAAAATAAAATAAAATAAAATATTTTTTAAAAAAATTATATTTAACTTTTAGGTATATGAGGTCACATAAATAATATTGACTTTTTTTGGGGGTTCAATTATTCATTTTATTCCTACCCATATCTTAATTAAATTCTTAATACATGTGAAGATCATCGATAGTACTGTAAAAATCTCGTAAGAACCTTTCTGGGAATGCCACTAATTTTCACAGGAAAGTAAAGCTTATCAGCTGGGATATTATCTATCTTGTTCTTGGTTTCCACTAATTCTTAAGAGGAAAGCAACTACTGCATGACACAACAATGAAATCGTGCATACTTGTGATACATTCGGATGTTGTGAATATACAACAATCAATTCAATGGATATTCATACAACACTACAGTCAGTACATGCAAAAATGAATATCTTCTTTTTTTCGAACATCAATCCCTGGATCATTATTGCTTGCTTCTCCAAAAACATGTTACACACATGAATATACAACACTACAATACATGCAAAAATGAATCGATACAATGAATATCTTCTTTTTTCGAACAACATCAATCCCTGGATCATTATTGCTTGCTTCTCCAAAAACATGTTACACACATGAATATACAACACTACAATACATGCAAAAATGAATCGATACAATGAATATCTTCTTTTTTCGAACAACATCAATCCCTGGATCATTATTGCTTGCTTCTCCAAAAACATGTTACACACATGAATATATAACACTACAATACATGCAAAAATGAATCGATACAATGAATATCTTCTTTTTTTGAACAACATCAATCCCTGTATCATCATTGCTTGCTTCTCCAAAACCATGTTACACGCATGAATACACACCGATGGCAACCTCTGGAGTGATAGCTTACCTCAGTTTCGTTCTGGTCAAGAGATCTCTTGTGCACATAAAACAGAATAAGTTGATGGAGAATACTGAGCACCCACAAGCCTGTGTTGCCATCTCCCTTGGACATATATGCTTCACATACCAAATAGGGACTTCACAATGGTCATCCTTAAACACTGGCTTAACTGCACCTGGTTCACATCATCTCACATATTAGCTTGCATCTTTTTCCATTGGTTGTCATGGAGCGTTAGAATGACTGAAGCAGCAGTTAAAAGTATCCTTAATATTTGAGTTTTGACTAAAGCAGGAATACTAAGAATAGATAACAAGTTGGGAGAATAAGGCAAGTATGAGGAGGCAGTAAACAGTTAGGTAGTTTGCTTCCTTCTATATAGCTTAAAACAAAACAAACAGAAATGATACGGACTCTATAGACCATTCTTCATTCTGATCCAAAGACTAAACCAAACAGGAATGCCGAAACTTGTACTGTTGAATGACACTGGAAAGGAATGATCAGAAGTCAACATAAGGCTCCAGGCAATACGAGATCTGGATATAGCCAACATACATTTTCCCCAATTAGTATAGAAGCATGACTCAAACTCTTGCCAACCAAGTGGCAAGGTATAATCACAAATTCACAACAATGCTAAACTTAACCAATTCACATTCCAGTCCAAACAACTTTTTTTTTTAGTTCTTGCTACTTTCTTGTCTTTTCATAATTTTTACGGGAGGAATAGTGAGGATGATGCAATCATTAGTAGGCTATTAGTGATGAAAATGTTGAAGTGCTTGGAAGTGTGAATATGAAGAGCTAAATTTCTATAGGTTTAACAGACTACAGCTCATCATTATTGTTATCCAAGTGTTTCCTCAATTATAAGTGATTAGCCATAAGGTAAACCTCTAAATTAAAATGGTCAATGGTAGACTTTAGAAAAAATTTATGGCTGGAAATTAAGATCCAATCTAGGTCCTGACAGATGCAGCCTATTTAATGATATTTAGCTAGTTGCTTACCATGGTCAGGTCAAAGCAATCTGTCATCAGTACCAAATTACTGTGAAATTTCTGATATATTGCGTTGTCGAGTTTCCTCTTCCTCCTCAATGTCATGCTTCTCCTATTCAAAGACCTTCAGAAGTTGAGAAGAATGATAATAAAAAAAATTACTAAATTACAAACAAGCAAAGTAGAGACAGTTTAATTCCAACAATGTTCCATAGTCATATATGTTTCATGTTCAGTTGATGATCTACTTCATTATCAGATTTAAAACTGAAATTTATTGGATTCAGAATCTTGGCCAAATTGCTGAAATTTGCTTCATGGACTCCAGAATTGGAATCAAACTTCTAAAAGAGGTACTGGTGATCATAATTGCCATAATCATAATATAAAAATATTTCGACATAACATATTGATACAATAATGTCTATTATCTCAGACATTATTAGATACAAAGGTTTGTGTAATAAAACATAACCTATAACATATATAACGATGTAATATCATAACTAATTATAAATAATCATACAATAACATATTAATGCATTAATTATCTAATATAGAGTATTCAATATACAGCGACAAATGAACAATATACTAATTGTAAAGTAATAATATTGGTTAGAAATAACTAATTACAAAGATATATACTAAGATAAACAAGTACATAATTGAGTTAGTATGATAAATAAATAAAGTTGAGATCTTTAACTCTAATATCAAGTATTTGAGTGGAAATTACAATGAACAGCATTTCATCAGCAGGATTTCGAACAAAAGATCCCTTACCTGTCTACTCTTTGAATGTGGAGAATTTCCTTTTGCAGTGTCAAGGTGTGTGGAATTATGCCTACTTGACTGCTTTTTACTTTGGAATGCTTGAATTCCATGGATAGATTCAATCATCAAGGTGCCATGCCTTCTAGATTTATTGTTATCCTCAACCAATTTGCTTGGACCCCATGTGTACATAACAAATTTCCTCAGCTGGTTAAGTATAAAACAAATGTTAGGTATACTGCAAGATCTATATCTGCAACTTTAATCTGATGATATACCTTATCCCAATTCTTTTGTGCACGTCTTTGTCTAAGGATATTTCTCATTGCAGTATCCTCGTAGCGAAGTTTCTTGATTCTAGCCTCACACTGTGACATAGAATGAAGTGCAAGATGTTGGCAGTTAGCTAAATTGACCAGAAACTATCATATAAGAGTAGTACAAAGGATAAGCTGTCACAAAAACCTGATACATGCAACAGTGGATGAAAAGTTCCAATGGTCTAGAGTGAAGGATTGCGCAAGATAACTAATAATGACTACAAATAGCATATACACAATTACCTCCGTAACAAGCTCAATAAAGCTCCTGAATAAATATCAAAAGCAACGTCCACATAGATGCTGTTATTTAACCAGCAATAGCCATTGTAACATCATGGGAAAGAATCAACACATGTGCTCAGAGTTCTTACTGTCTTATCTGTGTGCAACAACAATGATATATGATGACACATCTCACCCTAGTTTGAAACTTTGAAAAAGGGAAAAAGGTGTGATCCACAAATTATGATATACTGCAAAACACATAATTGATGCACATTGCACACATCTAGTAGGTAAAATTAGAAATGTATTCAATCAAATAATTCTAAGAGTGAAAACTGAGTTACACTCAATGTGGAAAAGAGTCACATGATCTCATACACAGAAACAAGATTTCAGAACCTATTATACACGAGGTTATACTTCGAACCTATTAAACTCCAGACCGAGGATTGATATTCAAAATGTACCAGGCATATCACCTAGGGCCAAGTACAAACCATTTCATGACCAAAATAGTTGCAGAACAGGAGGTACCAATGCTATTTGCGATGTATACCTGATAGCTTCTTATTCAATCAAGCACGCATAAGAATTAAGATGCAAGAAATCTCAATTTGAGGACCAAGAGACATGTTTGTTCATTTAGTTCACCAACTTGGTCATTATCATCACTTGTCAGTATTAGAAAAGAATCATAAATAATAGATGCTCAGAGGCTCAGACCAAATGGTAATGTACTTTAGGTGAAAAATTATAAACAGAAATATGTCATATGATTTAGGTGAACAAAACAGTAAGGGAATATGTACATGTAACACATCATTTCTAGAAACTTGTACACACACTATTATTAGTTCATATGTAGAATCCAGGAAGCAAAATTATTCAATATATCTAGATACCATAACGAGCATCAAGCCAATGACATACTACCCAAAAACGTACTTGGACAGAGTGGTCCAAATAGTTCACCGAGAAAAATGGCGGATGTATCTGTATCACAAATATTATATTGTACAGGCACCTAATCTCTTTGGCTTAACTAAAGAAATTTTTTTTCCAACATATCACATTTACAGAATTGTGTATGGTACATCCAATGAACTAGCGTTTATGCCACTAGGGCTTATGCCCAAGACAAGATTCACAACTCCAGTTAGACTTAAAATGTGAATTACTTTGACATCTTCAAGGTTTACCTACATGGCTTATTTACACAAGACCCCAATAAAATCATTCAAGGAGCTTAAGAATATAAGCTAAAATTTACATGATAGACAGTAGATGATGTAAACGTATGCTGTTATAACAAAAGAATGTGAATCATAAATGAAATTACCTGAATCAAGAACCAAAGGAAAATTGCAAGGCTAAAAGTGAAAAGACCTCCAACATCCGCAAGGAACCCCACTGCAAATAATGAACAAACAGAACTCATAACTGTGCAGAACATATAATTTTGATCAAAAGATTGAACATAAAACCACAAAAATTAAGAAAGAAATCCATGGGCCATGTAAAAAAGAATAAAGGATCTGTTCTTCCATCAAATGAACCAAGTAAATTAATATTTAGGAAAAGTTAACAACAGAAGATTTCTCCTTGTTGTTACAAATTTATGTAATTTCCTGCATTCAGCAATTCAAGAACCATTACCCTGAAATTGTTGCATTGTTCCTGTGGAAAATTACAGTACGAGTTCTTTCAATCAAGAACCTAAATAAACTCCGTCCGACACTGATTTTGGCAATCGGTCAAACTAACAGTATCAATATACCCGATGGTATACCAACCTTGGAAAAAATAATTTTGTGATATCAGGTACTTCTTTACCAACTCTCGGCCTCCTCCCCTCTTCCTCGTCCTCCTTCTTTACCTCCACTTCCTCCTCTTACTCTCCTTTTCCTCTTATTTTCCTCCTCTCTCCTTCTAGCATTGTGGTATATACCGGCATACTAGTGTGTATGTATGCTAGCTAGTACTGGACCCATACCAGTTCAGTTGGCAATCGGCATGGGTCTGGTTCCCAAAATTGCAATCCTTGTAAAAAATTTTACTATCTATCAACATAATGTGCATAGAACAGTCAAAGTAGCTAGCATGGTGCATGTCAATTGTCAAACACAAACATTTAATACATATAACTTCAAGGATCACTGAGTTACCATGCAAGCCGCCAGGAGACCAGTTTGCAAGTTCTTCTATTCACAAAGTGCACAATATAAAAAAGGTGTAACTAGTGCATGAGGCTTCCCCCAATGTGGGGGTTGGGAACAAAGTGCATAGTGTATGTTGAATAATTTCACCTAGTGTTTTCAGAAGGCACTCGGGCAAGGCGCGAGCACCTAGCAAAATGTCGAGGCAAAACGTTTCAATGAAGCGCCACTCAGGCACTCACCGGAGCTTAAGCACAGGGCACCTTGAGCAAGTGCCCAAGCCAAGTTTGGTCAGCTTCAAGCATGGTTCAATTGAATGAGCAACATGGTTCCATTGAACCAACTAACGTACCCCATGACAACCCCCCAACGCCCCCTCTCCTATCTCGTGCCCAACGCAATGAGACATATCTGAAAGCAAATGCCTACGTCTATTGCCACTACCTTCGTCCGTCACTATAGCTCTGGCCACCATCGCCGCCTTCGTCCACAGCTTCATCTACCACAGTTGCATTCGTCCGCAACTCCGTCCGCCACCACTGTCGCCTTCTGCAACTTCGTCTGCCGCCCTCTCCTTCCCCCACCTTCCTCCACGACCGTCGGTTGCTTCTCTTTTCAGTTCGTTCTTTCTTATTTTGATTAACTTGTTGCACCATATTGAGGTGGTGCACTATTACTCTATTAAGAGTTAGAAATGTTTAGCACCATATTGAAAACACTATTTAGCGTGGTCTCCATCAACAAAACCCTATTTAGCATATTCCATCGAATTTGGCGTTAAACTTAATTGTTTTAAAATTTTTGTTATTAGAAGATAAACAATGCAATTTGGTATTTTATATGATTTCAAATTGATGTATCATTTTTATTTTTAAGATCTTATTTATCAATTGTAATATATATATATATTTAGATTTTAATATTCTAGAGCGCTTAGCGCCTTAGGCGTTTTGGGACCTTAGCACCTAACGTTTTTAAAAACACCGATTCCACCATAATAAAGGACAATATAAAACCTCAGACTCCACCATAGTGATGACCTATATCAATCTACATAACCAATAGAATGATTTACTTTATATTTGGAACTTGTCAGTTTTCAATAGGATTGAACAAGATAGGGGTGTTCAAAAATATGCATGGATAATTTAATCAGAAGAACAGTTAAAACTATACACAAAAAATAATTATCTTACCAATTCCAATCATGTTTTCCTTGTCGATCTCGACAATGTAATCAGAAAGATAACTTATGTACAGCGTGGTGTTGACTAAACCGTCCTTGGAAACTTGAAGGGAGGCTTGGAGGTCACTAGACTTAGAAAAAAATGTTCCAGGGATAAAGTCATGAAATAGAGGTTGTATGAGGTTCAAATTGTTATATGCTTGGGGAAACAAATGGATTTTCAATACGTTGACATCTGACCCTCTGAAGGTTTTGGGCTTATCATCTGTATAGGTATTTGATTTCACTGTACCGCTAACGAAGCTAACATGCCTATTATTAGCATGGTCCTTTGCTGAAAGGTTGAACCGGAAGCCAACAGCAGCAGCAGGATCATTTCGGAGGTCAACAAACTGCCATGAAATATAATGATTTCTTCGAGGAATCTGACAGCTGTTGCACCTAAGAGATATGATAGGGCCACTGCTAGTGTTTTGGCAATTATATTCAACATAAGTTGACAAAGGAAAAACTCTATAGTCAATAGAGCCCGGAGTTCCAATCACCAGCGAATCAGGGCCACGTAAATGAGAACAGCTCATGCTAGAAATAGTGGTTATACTAAATTCCAAGTCATTGACAAATGAAAGTAAATCTGGAGCATTCGCAGGTCGGACTCTATGCACTTCAATGCTCCTCTTTGTAATAATCTGATACAGCAACCTGTCACAAGAGAGTTTTTTCACCTTACAATGTTGCTAACAAGGATAAAATTTTGCATGAATAAATTAAACATCCACACTATCAATCCTTTAATGAACTTGACATTTTCAAGTAGAGGAAGGCATCCACACTTACGCTGACAATAGACCAACAAAAAGTATTGAGCTTGCTACAGAAAATGTTCCACCCAGCTCTGTTTTCCTCTTTATCACTGCCTTGTTGTCATCCTGTATCAGAAAGTAACAAACAAAAGCCACATTACATAAACCATCTTCCTAAGTGCATGTTATGTCACTTTGTTGTGTATTAAATTGCAATTAGAAGTGCACAAGTTCAGCTATCGGCAAGCAGAATTTAAGAATTCCAGGCAATCAGCAGCAATACTACAATGTAAGGAAAATAATGAAGATAACTTATATCTCTATTTGTATAAATAATATGCCAAGATGTAAAAGTTTACACACTAATGCCTATGAAGAAAGTATCAGAAAGGACTTTCACAGAAATTCTATGAAGAAAGGAATCAACTACCAATTGGTACTATCCCACAAATCCATCAAGCTAGTACATATCATGTGGTATGATACACCTTGGCACACTAGTGAAAGGATATCTAGATTTTAATTTTCAGACTGATACTGATTACGGCAATCAGTTGAACAGGTACAATAACATTGTCCTGAGCCAACCTATATGATCCATACCAGTACTTGGTCAAACCAGAAAACCAATCGATACATCCTGGTCAAACCAGTATTTGAAACCTTGGTTTAAAGTTTAAACATTAGTATTTGTTGACATGGCATATAGTTTGTTTGCTAGTGTGTTGAGAAATTGTCAAACTCTATGGACACAGTATTTAGTACATAAAGATACATTAAGTGCAAATTGGACAATGTACAATTATTATATCTGAAACTTAATGAAACATAACAATCAATCATATAATTCAAATGCATACAGAAAATAATAAACAAAAAGTTTTAATGCAAAGATAAAGTGGTGGCTACCAGCATACTTTGTTAAAACAATGAAATAAGAAGTAGGGGGAGAGTAGCAACAGGTTGGAAAGGAAAGTTACACTTGACATACACTTCTTATGAGCAGTATAGTACATTATAAAAGGTTCTGAATTGCTTAAGCTTATTCTTCGAAATATAATTTTTTCTAAAAAATAATAATAATAAAATTTCTCATTCTACTGCTAATACTCCGGAAGATCCTGGTGTTTCTAGTCTAGTAGATCTCCCTCCACATGCAAGTGAAAAGGAAATTCCATGCAAATCTATAGTTAGTTGTGATAGCTATTTTAAGTAAAAAATTTACTCTATATTTTAATGCCATAATTGACATTTCCTGTCTGAAGTGGCATGAATGGGTTTCATCTTGCTTAGTTGTACCAAGAAATTTCCTAGTTAGATGTTTACTCAGTACCAGATTGTTCCATGAGATCTGTTGCCCATGAGTTCCCACCATCATTTTTCTAACAAAGCCATATTGTGAATTGTCGAACCCCAATTCTAGGTAAGTTCCCTTGGACCCCCCAATCCTTAATATTGTGAACTGTCGACCAAGAATCCAACACCAGCCTTCATTACATATTCCCACCTTCCATAGAAAATTGTAACATTATAATGTATATTGCATTATCCACCCACTCTGAAAGTTTGAAGTGTATCAATAGGCTAGAGAGGAAAGATTTCACAATGAAAAGACAGGTGCTCTTTCAGCATCAAGTTTGGTTCAGTCACCACTTGGTCATATTGTCAAACTATCAAACTCATACCTTAACTACAAACCAGATTCTCAGATATCATAGCTATTAAAATAATAACCCACAATTCCCAAGACAACCCACATTGGATTTTCCGTAACAAAATAATAATATGTACTCAATTTGCCTTTCTTTTTATCAACTTATATCCAACCTATCATGACTCATGTTTTTTGTGAAGCATATAGAGCATACTAAAATATACTACATTTTCATAAATATATAATATATAACATGGTACCAGAACCCAGTCTAGTTTGACCAATCCAATGTTAACCAAGAAATTCATACGTAGTATTTTTGTATGCCCGAACCCACATAATACAAATATTTTTAAATGTCTTGTAAATTCTGTTGAACCAGTTTCCTAGAAGAAGGGACCTTGAAAATGGCCTTTTTCAGAAGTTAAACTGGATTTATCAGACGACTCATAAAATCATGGGGATGGCCAATGATGAAAATTAGGACCACTTAAGCTATTCAAAGGATAGAAACATACTGCAATGCAACAATGGTAACAACAAGCCTCTTAATCCCAACTATTTGTGTCAGGTCACAATGCACCTTTTCAATGATTCCACATTGCTGGGCTATACCCTGTGATAACCCTAAGATCACACTACTCTTTTTCAGTTTTCTTTTTCTTTTTCCATCAAGACTTATTGGGTCTGTCCTCCCCACTGCAATTTAGCTCACCTTTTAGTGTCATTGCACCTCAACCTCAAAAAGGTTCCACAACGGGCAACCATGGACTGGAGTTACCATGCGACTTCATATACAGTTGCCCCTGTACACATGGAGTTAACGAAGTTACCAAACACTGTCATGGGAAAAGCAAATTATACGCACCAAGACTGTGATGGAAATTTACTTGCAGCTCATGAGCTGAACTAATTTATTTTCATTTGCAATCACCTTGCACTTTTGGTCAACCTTTATCTTCTCACCTTCCACTGAGAAGGAGACAGGCCATTTCTATCGTATGACTGGCATCAATGATGTCGAGGCAAGCAAGGAACCAAATATGTAGGTGTCAATCAAACAAAGCCAAACCATCTTACTCCCGAACTCGTCTAACCTCATCATATTACCGGACACGAAATCATTATATTCAAAAGGTAGGTAATAAATACGAATCCGACATTGCCGACCTAAAATTTGAGGTCCGAAAGGAGGGGGAAAAATACTGACCAACCAATGGTTGGTGTCGTAGAACATGTCGGAGCGGCTGATCCACCAGCGGAGGCGGAACCAGAGGCAGCGGCCGCCGTCCACCCGCCTAAAGCGCAGCGCGAGGCAGAAGGCGAGCCAGACGAGTAGCGCGCCGAGGGTGGCCTCGAGCAGCACGGCCTGCGACTGCGTGAAGCGCTTGATGGAGTCGACGGGTAGCACGGTGGTGAGGAAGGTGGGTGGCGCGGACGACACCCCGGAGCTCACCACCCACCCGCCGCCCGTCTCGAACAGCGCGCAGCTCCCGTTCACCAGGTACCGCCCCGGCTCGCACGCGCATAGCGTCCCGTTGTACCGGAACGCCATCGCCGGGCACCCACCGCTCCCGTCCTTCTCCATCGATCTCCTCCACTTCAATCGAGGCGTCAGGAAGAGGGGCGCGCTCCGATTCTACTCTAATACGATCTGAGGGATGACTCGCAAACGAAGAAGGGCGAAGGGGGAAAGCTTCGCAACCCGTTGGTTCATTAACTCAATCAACAGCGATTGATAATAATAATAATAATAATAATAATAAGATGGGGGTTGCGTGGCGTCGAGTTCGATGGCTTCAGGTTTGTCTGTTTCCTCGCTGGAAAGCATGTGAAGGAGCAGCAATAAGTACTTTCTGGTTGCTTCTTCGGTGCTTAATGGCATTCGTGGTAAATAAATACGA
The DNA here is from genome assembly GCF_036884655.1 of Musa acuminata AAA Group. NCBI lineage: Eukaryota > Viridiplantae > Streptophyta > Magnoliopsida > Zingiberales > Musaceae > Musa > Musa acuminata. The sequence goes on along the minus strand of NC_088351.1, from coordinate 30,655,547 downwards.
ATATTTGATGTAGATAATTTATGTGTAGTATATATATATATATTGCTGAAATATTCATTAGAGACATTACTTATATGAAATTATCAAGACGGTACATGTAATCATCGATGGTTTTTTTTTTCCTTAATATAATTAAATTATCATAAATAATATGATACTTTATTTAAATTATTAACTTTCTTATTTGTGTAATATGATTAAATAAATAATTAAAATTATTTTTCTTAATTACATGAATAAGTTAAAAAATTTATCAATCAATTAATAATTTATTTATTTATTTCCTAACAAATGATGTGATATTTAGAAAGTAAATTGTTTAAATTCTATTTCTGTGTGTTCATCATAAAAAATAAATATTATAATCTTATCTTTATATGTATGAAGTAAAATAAAAATTAAAATTAAAATAAAATTATTCCTTACCTCTTCAAAAAGTGGCTCCCCCTCCCTCAATTTTAATCGAGCTACGAGGAGAATATTTCCTAACGAGAGGATCTTGAGGAGAGATAAGATTCTTTTTTTTAATCCACTTTTATTTATATTTTAAAATATTTAATATTATATTTATTATAATTTATATGATTTATAATAATATTTTAATTTTTTTAAAATTTATAATTAATAAATAACTATCATTGAATTATGATGTTAGAATGATTTATTTAATTAGATATATTTATGTTTTGAAAAATTATGTATGAATTTTTATGATTTAATTATTTTAAATTTGGAATCACAAAGTTAAATTAGTTAATTCATGAAAAGAATAAATTTGAGGTTAATTATTAGTTTATAATTTTTTTAAAAAAAAAATATTTTTTAAAAAAATAAAATATAATTTAATAAAATGAGTCAAATTAGGGTTTAACCTTAGTTAAGTTGATTGGTCTGACTAAACTATGTGGCCAAATATGACATAACACATAATCAAGCATAACTCAACTCATATAGTTGAGTATGGTCCAATGTGGTTAGACATGATGCATCTCATATGGTTATATATAGTTTAATCTATGTAGCCAAACATAATCCAACCGTTAGGTATAGTCTAACCCATGTGGTCAAATATGATCATGTATGATCCAACCCATATGACCAAGTATAATCTAGGTCAAATGACTAAGTATAACACAGCCCATAGCTAAGGGTCAACCCAACTAAGACGTTAAATACGTGATTGACGTTAAATACATCGTTGTCTCTCTACCTAGACCATTGTACCTTAGCTTAACCCGCTACCTAGGATAGACATATGTAGCGCACATAATCTATCCAAGACTCAAGTGGGTCAATTTGATCTAGGCTAATACTATATGACATAGTCCAATTTTTTCTTCTTTTATTGATTTGAGCTTGTTAGTTAATTGAATCAAACAAGTTTAATCGATTCAAAGTCAGTTTAGGGTTATTTCTAACCAACTTGATTAGTTTAAATATATTTAATCTAATTGAGATCAATCAAATCTAAATTAGATCAATATATGATGATTCTAAACTGGTTATATGAAGATTCGATGTTGGTTCCATTAAGTATAGTCCAATTTCTTCTTCCTTAATTGACTTGAGTTCGTAAGACAAGTTTAATTGATTCTAAGTTTAGAGTGATTCCAAACAAACATGATTAGTTCAAACCTATTTGACCTAATTGACATCAATCAAATTTAAATTAGATCAATCTATGATGATTCTAAACCGGTTATATATGAAGATTTGATGTTGGTTCGTTAAGTCCTAATTGAATTAAGTTTAGTTCAAATGAATTAAGTTATTCTAATTATGATTTTGGTTGATTGAGTACTATTGAGAGCTTGATATCTCATATCATATGTTATGATTTGATGTACTTAAAAGATTTATTTGAAGGGATCATTTAGAAATAATTATTAATTTTCTATTTTTTATATTAAATTGATTATATTAATATTATTATTACTATGTAGTTTATATGATTATACAAAGTGGTCCACGTTACAAATGCAAAAAGAGCTACAAGTCTATCATAATGTGAAGCCACTAATAAACATAGTATAATAAGCAATATAATAAACATGATCTCTCGTAATATTTTCTCATAGATACATATATAAATGAATAGATAAACATAAATATATCCATATCCACAGTAGAAGACTAAAAGAAATCTATATATCTTTGTTGTTGTGTATGTTATCATGATATATTGTATATGACTAAAGCATAATTTTATTTATTAAATTATTATTATTGTTATTTTTCTATCATATGAGTTTCTTATTGAATTATCATATTATCATTTCATATTAAATTATTGACATTTGTATATGATTTACGAATTAAATTATTTTTCTTTCAGCAAAATCCAAAACATTTAAAGATGTCAATTACTGGTTAAAACAATCCTGGGACCGAATTCCATCTTTAACACTTATCATTGCAAAGAAAACAAAATACAATGACTCGTTCGTTAATCCATAGCTGCACGGAGATGAGACGTTATAGACCATTACTGGATAGCTTGAGCACATCCAAGAAACAGTGTGAAACACTATATCTTCAGTTAAAGAATCAAATTGTTGGCACCTTGACCTTATCCAAAACAAAGAAGTGAATCATGCGAACTGTGTCAGAATATTGATCATTGCGCTATTACATTAACACCAAATCGGTAACAGAATGTTACTTCTCAAATTCTATAAGCATTTACTTCTAACCCTATTTGAGCAAGGCTTTGGTCATATATATATATATATATATATATATATGCCATGAGATAATTACAAAAGAAAATTGTGGTGCCAATACTGAGCCCCTCATGGCCTTTTCCCCTGAAGCTTCTCAGCCACATGCAGTATTCACCTTTACTATCACAATGCCAGACAGCTTCCACCATATGTTTGCAACCAGATATTGGAACGTTTATCTTTCTGATACCATCAACATATTGTACTCATGTTAACATGTTTTCCTGTTTTGCTTCCAGATCAATATGGAGAGCTTAAGAGTGCCACTTTCTGAATGGGTCAAGATCGCACTCTATGGAAATTCAAGGGTTGATATCTGAACATGTTTGGGGTCAAATCAGCAAAGCGATGTCTCTAATCCGTGATCCGTTTCCCCAAAATGATGCAAGACATAAACCCATTATGGCCATCAGAACGACTGAGCATGCAGCAGGAACTGCATGAGTGCTTCCCAAAAACTGTGTAGCAAGAAGCCCAGCAAGGGTGGAGCTCTGCATCCCCGTGCACAGTGAAATCGTTCTGCAAACTGACTCTTCTTGCCTGCAAAGAACAACAAATAAGGATGAAGGTTAATGCAAAAAACTCAGTTGAAGTTTAGTGTGTCTTTAACACCAAAAGAAGCTGCTAGAGTAGACCACAACTTACAGGCGTGTATCAGTTGCATACATGCCAGCAGTTGCTTTTGCTTACAAGGAACTAAAAGTGTTGAGCATTACACCACAGTATATCTAAATTGCAAGTCTGAGCTACTGGCAAATTCTAGTATAATAAAAGAGAGAACAAGTGATCATCAAGTAAATGGTGAATGTGTGGGAAGTCTATAATCACACAACAGGATCGGTACTGGGAGGGGGAGCTTGCTCCAAAGCATGTTAGAAGCTGTGATTTGCTGCCCAGATTTAAGATCTTCTCAGATTCAAACTTATTATATTTCCAAATTATAATCCTTCTAGTTTACATAGTACAAAAGCCATAATCTTTTAACTGTTACATTCATCTAGATGTGAAGTATAGCAGCTATTCCCATACATGAATAGTGGAGCGAACATGCTTGATGTACCATCTTTAGCTTAGCTTTAAAAATTTTGAGCCATGATTTATGGAGAAAGGATCAGTTTTTAACTAGAGTTGCATAAAAAGGAAACACAATGTGAAATTAATTAAGAATTAATGACTCAATAATTAGACACATAAAAACATTAAAAAAAAAAGACAACTTCTGGTCATGAATATAAAAGTGTTGTACAAGAAGTTATCTTATTATGTCCATATTAAGAACAATGACTCCATTATAATGTAAGACGTAGTTGTGTACAACCTTCAATGGAAGATTTTGAGATGGAAAACTATGATGCATAAGACAATATAAAAATTCCAATAGCAACTCGAGCAAATACCATTAATTCAATATTTCCAAATTAAAGCCAGTCAAAAAGACCAAATATGCATCAATAGAGTAAAAAAGAAACAAACAAACGTAGAACAAAATTGATCACTATCAAAGGAAAAAAAATTACCTAAAAAATGGAAATTTGGCAAACCAGTAACCCAACACAAAGGCAACAAGATGAAATGTCAATATTGGAAAAAGCAACATGAGACCATGTGAAGACAAGATCTGGTTCCGATTAATAGCAAGGGGGCTTCCGATGCATAGTGAGGTGCAAACCATCGCGAAAAAGGGCATTATAGGTTGGATAAAGTTCACAACAGCCTTTGCGTAAGTGTTGAGAACAAGGCCCAAAGCAACAGGAACAAGTACAACCTGTAAAAGCAACATAAGCTGTAAGTGACATACAAGCAATAAAGTCACATGTCATCAAACATTCACATTGCTCCTCAATGAGATTCCAAAAAGGTAGCTCATGGAACATTAGACCTCTACATGATCATACAGTTTAAAATAGTAAAACATGAATGCCAATCATTTTGTATGTTAATATTAACTATGTAATCGCTGGTAAAAACTAGATAGATGAAAACCATTAGGCTTATTGTAGAAATGTATGAAAAAGACTTGATCAATATAGATATTTAACATATCCACAGAACAAATTTTGCTAAAGATGATTCAACACAGCAATTATTACAGACGATTCTATGTAAGTTTTCACACATGTGACCATTATTATGCCAAGGAAAGAGAATAAAACTGGATAATTCTTCAAAGATAGAAGAAGATCTAAATAAGCCATCAAAAGAAATAACACACAAGATTAATTGCAGAAGTTTAATAAGAAAACCTAGGTCTCAAAAACCCAACCTTGTCTCAGACATCTAGCGATGTATCATCTCATATCCCTTGGATATTGCACAGACTTTATATGCTTTCAATAAATTTGAACATCTAATTTTGGCCTTTATCACATGATAAAGAATCAATAAAATCAAACAAACCATGTTTATGATATCTTTGCTAATACTGCAACCTCCTTTGGTTCCTATACCACAAACATTATTGCATATACTACTTAACACATTAATACTAAAGAGACATGCTGATTTTTAACTGATCAAGTGTAAGTACCAGAAGTGGCTTTTGCATAACAAAAGCTGGTTGTTTTTCTTTTTTTCACTTTCTTATACCAGTGAACTTGCACGAAACATTTCAACATCAATAGTGCTCTTATATACGAAAATAGTTGATCCAAGCCTTTTTCTAGATCATTCTACTATATACTATGATTTGCAAATATGTTGTCTTTACCTGCAAAATGGACTTGGACATAGCAACTCCATCTACTGGGACCACAGAGCCAATCAGAAGGCCAGTAAGAAGCGGTGTCATAAGTACAGAAGAGATTGTTGTTGAGCTGGTTAGTAGAATGCTTAAGGCCACGTCACCCTTGCTCAGGAAACTAGCATAACTTGAGAGTTGTGCACCCGCAACACAGCAAGTAAGGATAAAGCCAGCATAGAACATAGAAGGTGCTCTGAATATCTTCGCAATCAACAGGCCTAATACTGGCTTCAGCACATATTGCGCAATATATCCAACAGATAAAGGTAAAGGTCTGCAGCAGATAAGTCATAATGAAAATACTAATTTAAGTAACTCATTGAATAGAACAACTGGAAGAGATAGAAAAAAGAACCTCTTGAAGGCAAGAGCAAAATCATCAATAGATAGCCTGATACCAATGGATAGCATAATACCTCCCAGAGCAGGGGCATAATATTCTTTCGAAACCCTAGCAAAGATCAAGAAGAAATCAGCTTCTCCAGGTTCAAAATAGATAAATAAATGTGACTCAGACATGTCTTTTTTTCTGTAATCCAATATCTAGGAACTACAATTCTTCTAACCAGTTATAGTGAAAGAAAAGCAACAAATTATACAGAGTTTGAAGTAGAATGTCAAGTAAATTCTCAAGTTGTCAGAAAAATTATTCATGTATCAAAAAAGTTCTTAGTCAAAATTATGCCAGGTCAAGTGGGAATAAAAAGACGAGGTGCTACCAGTAATCAAACATGCTATTTATTGTTCCATTATCACTGCACCCATACAAAATCTCTCTACATCATTCAGACTACGAGATCAATTTGAACCTTGCATTCCTAGTTTTTCTAAATCTCATGAACAGAAAAGAGTAAATCCTTGCGAACCTATACCATCAAACTCTCCTAGTTCCTATTTAAATTATTGTTTATGAACATGTAAACCAACTACATCCATTTCATTAATTCATAAACTAATAAATAAAGCCTCATTTTACTGACACTAACCACTCATTGTGTCTCAAACATAAAACTTTGTTTATTCACTTCACTGTACATAATTCTTTTATTCATAATGACAAAAATCTATGAAAACTTCACATAGGGACAACTCTTTAGACTACATTAAAGAAGCACAAAGGTAGTATATGAAGTCTATCAAGATTCTTCACCATTAACTGGACATGATTAATACAAGCTATACTGAAACCTCATCAGCCTTTCATATGATCAACAATTTCCTAAATCCAGAATTGTTTTATCTGTGTGAAAGGAGCAGCACTAGAATATCATGAATGTGTCATTAAAGAAATAAAGAGAATCAATGCAACTCAGCACTTACTTTCCAAAAGCCAAATTCAGCGCATTTCTGTAATCAGAACAATACCAGATTGAGAATAGAAATCCTTCCATGATAATTTCGAAAATGACAACTCAAGATAGTTTCAATATTAGGAAGATAAATAAGTTGATCTTAAAACTTAATGATGCATGTATCCATTCTTCAGGCTTTAATTTACAGCCCTTTACTCTGACATCCAAGAAGTGCATGCAAATCAACAGCTTAGCTTCAATCCTTACTTCATGATCATAATTGTGCAATCACATAAATCCCACCGCAAACACATTCAGTACCAGAGAAAGAACTAAAACCCTAATCACACTTCGACACACAACCCCCCAAACAACCACCTTATATCTAAAACCGAAAGAAAGGAGATAAGAAGGGTTAACCAGCTCACCAGGAGAACGTGGCGGGATTGGCGAGGGCGGCGACTGCAGTGGCGGCGACGACGAAGGGGAGCAGCAACGACAGGCCCTGGGATGGGTCGCCGGCGGCCTGGTCGGCGCCTCCTCCGCTGCCACCGAGGAGCTCCCCGGGGCCCGCCCCGAAGGAGAGGAGAGAGGCGCTGCCCTCCCTCCGTTGCCACCCGTCCCTCCCCAGCCTCGGGAACGACGTCGAGCACGCCGATGCCCACCCCCATCTCCCGCGCCCGCGGACGGCCTTCAGTGTCGGGAAGCTGGACGGACGCGGCGCCGTCACCGCCAACGAAGGTGACGGAGAGGCTTGACCCCCGGGAGTCCGCCGGAGGGAGGGACCGGCGACGAGGCAGCCGCAGGCGAAGGCTGGGAGCGCGGCCATGCCGGGGAATCGGTGGGCGGATCGGCCAACGGAATCAAAAACACGAAGTAACGGTGGGGTTTTAGTCTACTTCGATAGGCATACGTGAGGTCCATAAAGGAAGTGGAGGGTTGAGAGAGGAGGCGTCGAACGACACTTCAGTCGGTGGTATGGCACCCTCCCCGTCTACCCGTGTGATAAATGGCTGAGATACTGGGACCCAGAAAGGACCCGCCTCCTAGGGGAGTGCGAGGTGTCCCATGAGTCGAAAAGAGCGTGCGGGGTTCGAAGATTGGCCTTGATATTTGCAAGGACGGTTTAGAGTTATGGGGTTTTGTTTTTCCCATTTAATTTTGATTTATTTTACGACTTATTGTTTCTTAATATAATTTTTTAACGACTTGATATTTGTCAGCATCAAATTTCATCAATCTTATTGTATTTGGAGTTGGGATAGATATGGTTTGGAATGAAGCATGATATGACGGCTCAATTAACAATCATTTCATATGATTGGATTTTGTCCGTTAAGTCTTCGAATGATAATTAATTACTTATCACTTAAAATCGGATTAATATGGATCAGAAGACAGCTTTTTGTCTTTGATGTCATATCTCTAACATGCTTTTGAAGGTGAACTGCCAACGGGAACAAAGGAAGTGGAATGGATTAAAGATAAATAAACTCATCACCTACTTTAAACATTCAACAGACAGATGTGAACTTAGAAACTTGCCATTCTATGTCATCCACCAAAGATATATATAATTAAGGATCATCGAGGAGCTCCACGTATGATTTCTTTCTTCATAATCGGATAGAACAATCACATAATACTTGACAGTGGAAAACGAGTTCTAACCTGTATGATGAACACATGAGAACCACTATAAACGTGGAAACAAATCAATTTACGTCTACAAATAATAACACAATCATAGCGGGTATATATGAAACAAAAAATATATTGACAATTTGCAGTAAGCACAATTGTGGGATGAGAAAAACTAATGGATTTGCATGAGTTGTTGCATTTGCTAAGAAAATAATATCTCAGTTGTATAACCATGAGACATTCAAAGTAGTTTAATGCATACTATTACATTCAAATGGACTCCCAACAAAATAAATCTTTCTTACCAAGAACAATAAATCTAGTTCACCAAATATGAAGACCATGTAAAGAATGCTAGTTTACATATAACTGTCCCTTTTGGGGGGACGATGTCCAAATCAATAAATATTCTGACTCCACAAAACTATATAACACAGTCATCGCACGAGTCACTCATAAGACACCAGCATTTCCTGGAATAATATTTATACACTGTACACTCTATACTGGCAACCCGACCTCAAACAATAGCCTCAAATAGATAGACCAATGAATCATTCCCATACAGCTAATGCTTAAGAATGGAAAAAAGAGGACATGATTAGGTGACAGCATCCATTCACCATGGAGTCGTCACTGCCAACCATTAAAAGCTTCGACAAAACTTACAAAGATAACAGAATTTCTCACCATGTGTCTGTTACCTTGTTCTCTCCTACCCCAGGAGAAGCAAAAAATTCTAGGAGTCTGTAATAGCTATGGTGATCATCCCTCGGATAGTCGTAGGCTGTATGAACTCAAGCAAGATGAGCCAGGACACCCTGACCAAACTCAGGGTTTACCCCAGTGAAGATACGGTCAACAATCTGATTTATGGGGAGAATTCCAATATGTAGTAAGACAACTAACATCACTTGGTTACTGTCTGTTCCAGCTTCTCTTTCTCAATCTCTACTCTTCTTTGTTCAACATGTTGAGCAATGCCACTTGCCATTGCCTGATAGCGGAAGTCCAAGGTCTGTGTTAGGTTCTGAAATCTAATGGGATTGGATGCTTGCACCGCTGTTAACATCATTAATGTTAGATGTTACCGGTAAATTTTGCATGAAGAGAAAATAATTGATTGGAAGCATGCACAGAAAAGGGATGACTTTTTACCTTGGACAGTATCAATAAAGAAAATAAAGGGGTCCACCTCATCAATTGGTGATTGCAACACTTCGTCATCACTGTAATCATCATCTGAGTCATCATCCTCATAGTTTGACTGAAAAACCCTTGCCTGATTTCATCATAATAAACTCATTAGTAAAAGATAGAGTGTCCGCAAATGGATATGAGCCAAAACAGATAAATAAATTATCATTGCTAAGAAATATGGTTTGAAAAAAAGGGGCCAAATGGAGGAGAAAGAAATATCTAGTACAATACTTTCACTTAAAATATGAAAAAAAAAGTACATGTAGAGATAGGTAAAAACAATTCTAACAAACATAAGTCCTTATAGAAAACTTGCTATATTTAAGTAGTCCCTGATTGCATGGAAGATTATGGTATCAGTACTGTCAAAAACTTATGTGCGGGACTAGCAATCTGATCATAATATTAATAAGGTTCCATCAAAATCTCCTTTTTAGCTTACAAGTTACAACCGCTGAATCCCTTTTTACAGTCCTCACCAAGACTCTATACCTAAGATATTGAATATGCAAAACCTTTTCCAAAAATCCTGCCTAAAAATTAATTGAACTTCCACTCCCAATGCTTTAATGCCTCTCAAAAGTACCTTCTTAAAACCCATAAAAAATGAATTTATAAATCAATGGCAAAAATTAACCACAAATCCAAACTATTCATTAGGATCATCTTGGAACACCATAATCCTAAAGGCATATCAAAATTAACAAAAGAGGACAAGAATTTTGTCACATCTCTAATAGACAAGCCATCAATCTGAAGAATGAGGCTACACTACAGGTCAAGAATTTTACAGAAAAAATACAAGATCAAAACCACTCTAAAATAAAATTTGAGACAATATTCAAATAACTAAATATTCTCAAGGAAAATTTATAGCTATTTGGGAGAAAACAAAACAGAGTGGAACCGAGATTTTTTGTATCAACTACCTCTGCTGCTAATTTTTGGAGCTTTAGACTGTCAGCTTCATCCCCATCCACAGAATCATCTCCCATTTCTTTGTCAGACTCATCTTCCTCATCTTCATCATCATCTTCAAAGCCATCTATATCATCAACAGTATCAGCCTGCTTCTTAGTTTCTGCCCATACACAAAAAGGAAGGGTTAACTATATAAAAGCACTAAAAATAACACTGGCCAGTAGTCTTTCTGCATCTCTGTTATCTTGTGGAAGGGATAAATATGATGAAAAGCATAAACAAATGAAAAGGAAACCAAAAACAAGAATGTAGAACTTCAAATATCGTATGGAAGCAAAAGTAAGATGAATACAATTCTTACAAATTATTTAGACAGAACAGATAATGAAAACTGGAGTTAATTTTCAAAGCAAACTGAGGCCAAAAAAGACATGAAAATTAGAAAACATCGCATGTCAATGGATTTTCTAGTAGTGAGAAACTTATCAAATAAAAAAGGTGACTAGAAGAAGAAATCTACTCAAAAAAGGGACTTGTAGAACAATCCAACTAGATATGAGCAAACAAATAGCTTTAAATGAGAATAAAAGGTTTGTCCTTGCAGTCTATGCAATAAGATGTTGTACCAGCTACTTGATCTTTATAAGAGACCAGCAGCTCAAGTGTTGCTTTAAAGACACGTTCAAATGCTTCTCCTGGCAACTGATCAGCAGGGAGGCCAAGAAGTGATGTTAATCCTAAACAGCAAACCTTTTTATCATGTTCCCTGCAATTATAAACAACTATTCTGTTATAGTTCCATAGAAAAGTAACCTGAATAGAAAAAGAATCTAACCTTTTAAAATTTGCACGCATCAACTATTCCGTTATAGTTCCATAGAAAAGTAACCTGAATAGAAAAAGAATCTAACCTTTTAAAATTTGCATGTGTCCCACTCTTTTTCACTTCTTGTAGCATCTGGAACCATAGATTGAAAAAATGTGCAGCAACCCCAAGCTTATGTAGTATATTTAGTGTCAATGAAGGATTGTAATAGAGAGCATCTGCGATCTGCAAGAGCAACAAATTTTTACGAAGGAATACAGATCAAAAACTGGATTTGTAAAAAGTGATGAACACAAACAAAATCCCAGTCAAATGACTACAAAATTGGTTATTGTATTGTGAATGAAACATAAAAATAAGGAAATTCAAGTATAGAACACGAATTTTGCAGAAACTCAGGCTTGTTGCTACAGAATTAAAGAGAGTATGTACAAAAGAGACAACACAATTGTGAATATTGAATAGACAGAATCAATAATTGTGAATATTGAATAGGCATATCCGTAAATATTTGACTAGTAAGAACACATCACAAGGAGATATTTGGAAAGCAATACCAGAAGACATAACCCCTTAAAAATAATGATTTTTAAGATAATAAAATGATTTTAAAAAAAAGAATGTAGGTATTGGAAGATTGAAAGCTCCCACTACTCCCAACTGTATAGAGGTATGTGGATTTAATCTTAACCTAGCTCTAGAAATAGAAGTACTTATTGATAATATTTTAATTTCACTATGAATTTCTACAAGATGCAGCACTGGAAGCATAATTGTAGAACAGGAAACTATTGATATTATGATATTAATTAGACAGAATTTTACTGTTACTAAAACGGGAAGCAGCATCCCAATTCCACTAGATTGGCAAGAGCTGTTTTGGAAAAATAACCGGGTTTAATTGTCCTAAACTAAGCAGGCTAAGCAATTTAGAGTTTAATATCTGCAACAGAAACTAAATTTCAGTAGATATTACTCCTAACCTAGACTTAGTATCGACCTTAAAACCCCTTGGAATTGGATTCCATCCGAGCACTTGCACTTCACTATGAAAAATAATTAATCTCACATGGAACAGAGCCATCACATATACCAGAATAGAAAAATATAACCGGCCATTCATGGATTTGCGGATATCATCAGTCATAATCATGATCATTGTAACTGTCTGAATCATCCTACATGTCAAACTATTTGAGATTTTGAAACCAATAATTTTATTGGAAAGAAATTGAAAATAAATGACAAAAGTTTTACAATCTTTTTTGTACAACCAACTACTTAAATATTGACAAGACTTCATCAAAACAAACTAATTAGGCATGACAGCTTGCATTCAAGATATCTATACATTTTGATTTTAGCCTAACTTAGCTGTTCTGATGGCATGAAGAGACTGATTTATTTCTCATGGTCATAAAAATTATCTTTCATATTACAATTGCCTAGCCAATTTCATTACAATAAATCCAAACAAGAATCCTTTACAATTGGAAAGGAATTGTTAATTAGAATTACATTCACAAAATACAAGCACATAGATGTCTAAGTGCACCTCATATTTCCTAGAGTATTATATTGTAAAGATCAGTATAAAGGAAACATTAAATAAGATACTAACTTGGAGTACTGGTATGTCATACTAGGTTTCTTACCACTAGCATCAAGAGGCACTTTAAGTATGGCCTCTCTGCTCGCTGCAATCTTTCAATTGTGATTCGGAGATAAGGCTCAACCCAACGATCCACTTGACCTTTACAGTTTTGAAATACTACTTCAATAAGCTTAGGAGCAGGCTCAATATCAGCATCATCAATATTTTTGTCTGACAACATCTGCATCAAATCACCAAATATTTTCTCATTAACATGCATTTTCAATATTCATTTCACACATAATTCATTAGTTATGTCAAAGTTCAGGGATTCAGGTTAATATTCACACACTATTATTGATAAAACAGACTTGTTCTTTGTAGATTCTATAGCTTACAGATGAGAGTGCATTCCATAAACTTTGCTGGTAGTCAGGGTCTTTGCAGGTAAGAAAATGTGATGTACTCCTGGATATATAGTTGTCCAATGGACCAAGTATATCTACAAGAGAAAACAGATATACCAAATTTCAATGTGCACTTGCCGAAGCAAAGATATGCAAGAAGATCATCACAATGAAATATATGCAAACACACAACATTCAGAATATAACAAAAAAACTCAAATATCTACTGCAGGTTAGAGAACAATCATGCAGTCCACTACATTAATATACATTGGTGAATGAAATATGTATTAAATGAAGGACGTAGTGATTAAAAGTATAGATATCTAAGTCTTCTTACTGATTTATCATTTTCTAAAGTATCCGGCATGAGCGGTTATGAAACTTCAAAAAGAATTAATGTTAGCAGAACATAAGTTGCAGCAATGGTGTCAAAGAGAAAAGTCCTGGAATCCATATCTTTTTCCCAAAAACTATATTATTTCTTCTCATATATATAATGATGATATACCTAAAACCGACAGCCAATTGGAACTTGACATATGGCGTCCAATCAACGTTCAAAACGTGTTGCCCAATTGGCCATGATGGCCAGCTAGCATGGTGATGATTGGGCACCATCTAAACCTACCCAGTCAAAATAACGATGACATGATGCCACCTAAGTGTGCCTAGTCAACATGACATCTAAAAAGAATATTTTCTTCTAATATTTTAGCTTGGATGATGTAAAAGGAGGGTCTCTCCAGATACACACTCACCTCTAAACTCTCTGAATTGAACTCGTTCTTTGAACTCTTTGTTCACTTGAGCATCAAAGATATGCCTCAGACATCCTTCAGCATGGAAGAAGTCTTCTGTCAACAGCGTGAAACGCAAAGGGACACCAACTCGGTCATCCTGAAGGGGCATATAGTTTTCAGATCGGGAACATTCGCAAAATGGGCATCTAGTTTTCACGTGGGGTTGATGATCATTTCTAACACTAAGACAATGCTTTCCAACATAAAATCTCCAACAAACCACATGAAAAGAATTTATAAATTGTCCATCCGCATTATAGAATATTGATCTATTTATGTAATAGGAACAGTAAAGGGTGAGCCTTGGCACCATGATCCTTTCAAATCGAACAACTGAAGTTCAAATCATGAAAAGTCTCTTTGCTTGCAGGGTAACCGTATGGATTAACTGTCCAAGACATGCAGTAGACCATCCTCTTTCTAGAGAAAGACTGCATCCTTCCTTTTGGGTAAAATTTATTAATTAAGAAAAGAATATGATTAAGGTCATTTGAATCATGGTATACAATTTCGAATGGTACCGCCCGGTATGGGCGGTACGTACTGGTCCGACGGTATACTGGTGTACGGACCGCCCGTTACCGGACGGAACGTGCTACAGTGCTACGATTAGAGGAAGAAATATTTAAAACCGCTCGGTAACAGTGATACAGTGCTCCAACGATCAAATTGACCGTTGGAGCCCTTTCTCATAGTATTTAAACCCCTTCTTCTCTACTATTTCACTCCATTACATTTTCATACTCTCTTAAATTATCTTAAACTCTTTTTTTCTCACATTTGTGCTCTCCTAAACTCTACAAAACAACGATTTATGAATTGAATCAAGGCTAATTTGAAAATATTAAGAGGAAGAACTTTCTAATCAAGAGGTATGTTTACATAAGGACAATTCATAATGGACTGAAATACGAACCTTGCACAAGATATTCTTCAAAGCCCGAAAAAGATATGCGATACTATTCTTACCTAATTTATATTGATTTTGCTAAACTTATGCTATTACTATATTTATTTCTAACTTAAAAACCCTATCCTAACTTTTTTTATTTCCAGGTATTTTCGGAGGGTTTTACACCTAAATTAGGTATACCGCTCGGTACACGGTATCATACCGTACCGAGCCAACCTTGAAACACTGGTACGGTACGGTATTGCATACCTTGATTTGAATACTTAAAGTTCGACAGAGACAAGCCTAGCCTAATTGTACTAAATCAATCGCTACATGTAGTTTCAAGTGGTAAACATTTTTTTTTAATAAATGTGCACCTTTAACTGAAAAACTAGTAGAAATCATAACTTATAGTTGCCAACCTATGATGACCTAAAACTTAATCACTATAAGCAAACCCTGATATATTCCACTGATTAATAAGGAGCACATGTGAATCTCACCATCCTAAAGCATTTGAACGAGTACAAAAACAATTGGCAAGATTGGTCCCACTTAAAAACAAGTGTCTATACTGTTATGCATTCAACATATTGAGGTTAATGATGATAACCAAACTTAAATATGCAGTCAGAATTACACAGGGGAAGCAGATAACATATCAGGCCAACATGCTAAGGACAAAATAACATCTAAAACATGATAGCCTGAATTAGCTTTTGTCTATTCAGAAAGAAATTTTTTGAATAATAGTGTGCAGGAAACAAGGCTTCAAAATATCATAGTAATTGATATACAAGAAATCATTAACTTACTATCGAAGAAATCAATAGCCCAATCTCCAAGTGCATCCATAATTAAAGGCCAAAGAGTCCACATCTCCAATGAGATCGTTGGGGAGTAAAATGTCATGTAGGAGACTATTTCTAGAACTTCTTCAAAAACATCTGCAAATCAAAAGAATTTATTATGAATTTTCAAAAAAATATTTCAATGCACTAACCTTGTAGCTTGAAGTAACTGAATTAGGCAACATACTTACAATGACCTCTTCATAATTAGCATATAAGAGCCAAATAGATCTAATGAATTCTGCTACTTGTGATTATTTAAAAGAAACACAATGATGTATTAATACCAGTTCAACATTGTAAGTCGATGCAACATAGATAAACATAGGTCTTTGAATTAATTTAGATTTACATTTACGCCAACTAATCATTATTATCTGAAAAGTATGGTGACAAATAAACTTATAAAAGAATGTAAAACTGGTGACAATCAACGTAACTTATAAAAGAAATGAAAAACTTATTCAATATCGTATATCTCTTCAATCTAATGACTAAAAGGGTGGCTAAGTTCATGAGGCTCCTGATATATGAAAAGTTTATGAGGAAGCTTTGTACACTAGGTCTACCATTTTAGTCATTCAATTGAGTTAATTCACATTTGATATTGAACAAGTTTTCCATTACTTTCATAAGTTTAAGTCGAATGTCACCATTGTTTTCAGTTTCTTATCACACTTTTCTATTGAAGATAGTCATGATAGCTTTAAGACGACATGGTTTAGTAAAGTTGAAATTTCTGAATTTTTTGGAACTTTTAGTTTATCACAAGTGCCGTCATGAGTCAAACAATGTCCACTACAATCTACAATTAACATTGGCTAGTTAGGAGGCATATTACAGCCAAAGTGCAATATTCTACAATTTAAAAGCTGATAAGTAAATAAGGACATTTTACGAGTGAAATATTTATGATGGCCATATTTGGACATAAATTCCCCCTTCCAAAACCAAGTAAAGAAAAAAAAGATAAGACTTCTACATATAAGCTTGTGTAAACCTACTACCATTTATGTAGGATTAGGTACTTAAAATTATGTTGATAGACCTCGGAACATTTTGGCTATTGGCTAATAGGTAGCTCGAGTGACAGATGATGTAACAGACTCAAAGTGAAATTTGAGTGACACAAAAAACCTATTATGCAACTTGACGTGAAACCAGCAGGAAGAACAAAGCATCAAAGCATTTTAGTGCAACATGCTAAGCAGTATACAACAACAACAACAACAATAAAGCCATAAGCCCCAATTATTTGGGGTTGGCTACATGGATCTTTTGCTGCTAACATGGTAAGCAGTATAATGCCCTTAAATTCTCATATACAAGAACCTTCAAGGATAATGGGCACCAAGAAGAACATTAGAAATTTTCCATTCTTGTTGAAGGAAAAGAATAAGAATGCAACTTTATGATGAAAAAGGTAAGGATTTATCATTTATCTACATAAATTTGATACCCCTGCTACTCAGTACTCACTAGAGCAATAGAAATTTTGGGTCATTTGTCAAGTTCTCTCGATATAAATGATTAACCTAGGAGATTGCTTGGATTGTAACAAATGAATATCAAACATATGTTGGAATTTAGATGGGAAGAAAAATAAGAACTACATGGTAGTGTGACCTGTGTCTAGTGTTGGATGGATTCTTGGTTACGTGCAAAGACTAGATATGGTGACTTATTAGAATATTCCCTGCATAGTGCTCCAGTTCAAGAAAGAGAAGATCCTCCAATTAAGAATTAGGAGATAATAACAGCTAACCTAGACTGAACTATTATTAGTACAATAAGGAAGATAACACAACTTGTGCACCATGCATAACACTCATATATGGGAATTGTAAAAGGTTTCTAAAGAAATTTTGCCAACTCCTAATAGTTAACTCTCCTTCTCTTCCTCATCTCTCTCATCTCCTCCTCCTTTACTCTCTCCCTTACTCCCCTTGCTCCATGATTGGTACACCAACATACCGTATGTCAATATCACAGTAAATACAGGACTGGCCAAGGATCCTTACGAATCTTGAACTGAAACCTGAAACTTTGCTACTTAGCGAGTACAGAGTACAGAGTCTACAGACAACATTAGTTGTGTTTTTAATATGATAAGTTGTCCATTAATTGAAGCATGCTTCATTGGACTAAACGAAGTCTCCTTTTCTATTCTCTTTCATGTTTTACTTCAAATCAACACCTTTTTTTTAACAATACCAAACTAGACATAGCAACCCTTCTGGTTCTCTTTCATTACTTTCTCACAAAAGCAAGTAGAATGCTGGTATTTTCTGTAGAAGTAGCCTTTGAAATATTGTTCAAACACTTAGGCAGCCCCATTTTGCTAACCTCATTCCCTGCTTTGTCAGATTCATTTTAGATCCATAATAGCCACAAAGTATGTCTTAAAAGAAAGCAATTCTAAGCCAAACAAGTCCACTGCATGATCTAAAACTAAAAAGATAGATTTTATGAATGTCATTAGCTTTCATCATACTTTATTAAATGGGTAGCAATTCTTGATGTCCAACTTGGTCCAGCATTTCTCTTAAACATGAGTCATTACTACATGTAGGCATAGATAAATACAGCTCAACCAAGATAAATTCTAAACTCAAGTGAGATTGATCTATTAAACTTATTATGTTCCTTTTCCCATTAGGAATGTCGTGTTTCATAGGATGCTTTATGAACTTCAAGCTTATACCAATTAACTTCGATTTAATATTATATAATCTTCCTGCTCTTTGTAAGGATCAAATTTGGGGGGAAAAGGAATGACTATTTGATCCATTTTAAATGCAAATAAAGCTTGGCCATTAAAAATGCTACAATAAAATGTGACAAACATAATACTGCCACAATTACCAAGGTAATTGACATCGTAATTTAATAAGCAAACATTGAAAAAAACCAATCCATGTAGATGTTAATGTGAATAGAAAAGTGTCTTCAGTTTGCGGTCCATGTCAATACAAGTATGAGGTGTTTAAATGCCATAACACAGGGATGAACCTATCATCTTTACATGCTGGAGTTTATACATATCACACAGAAACCTTTACTAAGAGATATGCTACTTTTCTAC
The DNA here is from genome assembly GCF_036884655.1 of Musa acuminata AAA Group. Taxonomy (NCBI): domain Eukaryota; kingdom Viridiplantae; phylum Streptophyta; class Magnoliopsida; order Zingiberales; family Musaceae; genus Musa; species Musa acuminata. The sequence goes on along the minus strand of NC_088351.1, from coordinate 30,636,566 downwards.
AATGATATAGATATAGTCCAGTGATCACATTCATTTAATTAAAAAACACAAGTATATGTATGATAAAGCAAAATAGCTACCTTGGCCATCTGTAGATAGCATTTTCCGCATAATAGGTAATAAAGTTGGCTCAATTTGGACAAAAAGATGGGGAAGCCTGTTCACAGATTCAAGAATTGTACTTATAGCACGTAAACATCCAACAGCCGCTAGAGCACCAGAATCATCAGCCTCATCATCTGATTCAGATGCACCCAAGCACCTCCAAAATGCAGCAGCCTACACAAGGTTTTTCAGATCATACCTTAGAAAGGATCTCAAAAAAGAACCTGTACAAGGAAACTACCATCAGTATTCTATTGCATTACCAGATTCTGGCACAATCCAATAGCATATGGTGCCATCTCTTCACCAAATTTGTCCACTATAGTCTCAAGAGTAAAAACAAGGTCTTCATTCTCCACTTCATTCATAAGTTTAAAGAACTCTGCAGAGAGAAAAAGACAATGAGAATCTTCTTTCAATAATAATGTGCAATCCAATGATACTTGGATAATATAGTGGAAAGTGGAAACATACCATCAAGTAATTGAGGAAGAATTGGACGTATCTCATTCAGATCTGTATGAGAAATAGAACACTCAGAAACTTTGTTTTGTTAAAGAAAGGGAGCATGAATAATAAAATAAAAGGTCATGCTTATAGAAAACTTACCTTTGCATGCTTCGACAAAAGAGCGTAAAGCAAAGACTGAATCAACACGAACAGGAAGCTCTGGATCTTGCAAACCAGAAACAACATAGTGAAACACTCTACGAAAATTGTTCTTGTCTGAAAAGTTGATGTGGGCATATTGCCCTGCAACCCATGCTGCCTAATAAACCATTGAAAAGAAACAACTTTACAGAATTAGGAATCTGTCAACACATAATTACATAAAGCAAAAAGGCTAATGTGCTTTCGGAAAACAATTTACAGAATTAAGAAACAGTTAAATTTTAAGTTTTTTGTTTTTTAATGGATCGGACTGGATTGCTCGAAATGGGGGCCATCTACGTATGGATTCACTTATACCGATATGTACCCGCTCATTTCACACCGACATAAGTGAAACATCATTCTGTGGTATGGAAAACCCGCAATTAGCTGGGATTATGAAAAGGCATGTCGATAATAAAATGCGAGCCTTAAATTATGAAAAAATTAAATTTATAAACTATTGGAGATCAAACTTCGTCTGCTCTTTGGCGCCTTTTTGAGATATGTATCAATATCCATGGCAAGGTTTATCATTTAATTCATTTCCTCTTCATCTGTACACTTTCTGTGTTTAGACTAACTCCAATGGGTCCAACCCTACAATTCACAAGTTCATAGAGAAAAGGGATCAAGCATCTACATACTATTTTTGCCTAACCATCCATTTTGAGTTGCTGCTCAATTGCTTACTAGAGTAATAAAAAGGGCTTGCGAAATGATGAGGATGAACATTGCAGTTGTAGAAGCTTGAAAACAAAGATGCTCAGACTATAAGCCAGATTATAACCAATGATTCACAGGAGATCAAAATCATAGTAATCTTTGGTGTTTTTAATTGGATTTTAAATGACCCAAGTTAACAGCACATCCAGAAAATCAGAACTAACACATTAGATGCAAAATAGGAGCAGAATAAAGATTATACTGAACTACCAATCAAGTGTACAATGTTCATACATCAGCAGCTGTTACATCATAAAAAATTAGGATATGCACTGGAGAGGGAATTGAAAAGGTTACAGCTAAGTAGCAATATTAATTCATCAAACAAGTTTGCAAAGCCTTTTAACAAAGAATACATACCTGTTAAAGATAAAAACCTAACCACTATTAAAGCATGAATAAATGAAAAAAAATCAATTTTAATGGTTGAACTGAACAAAAAGGAAATTCATTATGCAATTGAACTAGTAAAACACATACAAAACCATAAAGAGAAAATTAAATAAATTTTCAACGCTGATAACCACAAAGTTATTAGAAAGAGACCTTTGCTCGAAGGTGGCCAATAGGACTAGTGAATTCAGGAAGAACATGTTGCACCAACATGTGCTCTAACTCTGACTTATAAGGCTCAGTTTGCTTAAGCTTATCGCATAATGCTCCAATAGCCAGAAGAGCACCATCTTTCTGACGATATGGCTTAAATTCAACAGATGCCCCATCATATCTGGTTGCATTTATCAAGTATAAACTAAATATGTTCATTTTTACAATGTTCAAGTAATGTCAAGGGTCTAGGAGTAGATATACCTCGTAAAAATATCCACAATGAAATGAATGAACTTCTGGAGATTTGCCTTCCCATGCTTTCTCACTAGTTCACTCACAAAGTCCATGGCTGCTGTTCGAGGACTGTACAAATCCTCTATAATATCTGTTCAATAGAAACAAAATTATTTACCTAACAGTCATCTTCCAAAAAAGGAAAAAGTTTTAGAATATCATAGTTTTTAAATCGTCATTTCATTGTAGAATGAAGAGACTAACAACTCACCATAGCCTTTCCTGACATACTCGTGTGGATCTTCGCTCCATAAATTTTGATCATTGTCATTGAAACACATAAGTGGAAAGACTATCTCAAAGAGGATGATGTCAAGCTGAGGCTGGAGCAACTGGTACATACTATTCTTTGAAATACTGCATAAAAGGATTTCTTTTTTAAAGAAAAGCAAACTGAGGCTAAAGCACAAAGATTGCTAAGCTCTAACAGATTAGAACTACTAAGATGCTACAGCATAAGCAGCACAAATGCAATATATGCTCACAAACAAAATAAATGGCATGTAAGCCATGATTCTAACCGAATTGTTGAGAGAAAAAGTAATATTCAAGAAAAAGTGTATGGAGTGGCTGACATACACACCACAAAGCTTACAAGGAGAAGGTACTATCACACCACATGGGACATAAAGAAAAAAAAAATCTTACCATCAGCCATCTGATTCTGAGCACACTACATGTCTACACCATAACATAATCAATTAATATTAAACAGAACTTTTCAGCATTTAGATTTAATAATCTTCATTTGTCATTGAATTGTTATTATCTTTAGATTTATATAACTACCTTGTTATCTTGTCTTCAGTTAATTTTATTGTTTTCACATATTTTATTGTGATTATCGATTTATATTTACTATGTTTATTTAAATTATGTACTGATTTAGTTCTATTAATTATCAGGTTTACCTTGCCATGACAGGGGTGTTGTGTAGAGGACTATTTTTTATATAATAGGTAAGCAACCAAGCAATTACTAGTATCTGAGAATATTGTTTTCAAAAAAATTAACATTAGCAACTGGATGATGGTAGCGGACCCTATATAATTATACTACAAGCTTGTTCTATTCCTGTAGAAACATAAAAAGGGATAAGGATAAATTCCCCTAAAGCTTAAAACAATCTAACTAACAAGACCTAAAAACAAGGTAAAGAATAATATGTTATATTTCCTAGTTAAGAAAAACCGACACGAAACAAGAACCTGACAACAACCTCAAAATTTACAAGAATATTCTTGATGATTCATCTTGTTACCTTTATGTATTTTGCAATTCTCACAATTAAATGAACACAATGACTTTTGAATATGTCGAGAAGTCATTCAAATCAGCCAAATTCTCCTCAACCTTCTATTGCAGGTTGAACATTTAATCTTTTCAATATAATTTCTTAATCCTAACAAGAGATTGAAGGGTTCTTCCTTTTCTCCACTCAGCTCTTAAAGAACTTCAACAGAGAACTCATTCATAACTAACAATATGAACAAAAAATAAAGAACGGAAAAGAAAAGACAAGTAAATGGAAAATCATAGAAGCTCAAACATGAACAGAAGAAGAATCTTAAAACCTCAAAATTTACAAGAATATTCTTGATGATTCATCTTGTTACCTTTATGTATTTTGCAATTCTCACAATTAAATGAACACAATGACTTTTGAATATGTCGAGAAGTCATTCAAATCAGCCAAATTCTCCTCAACCTTCTATTGCAGGTTGAACATTTAATCTTTTCAATATAATTTCTTAATCCTAACAAGAGATTGAAGGGTTCTTCCTTTTCTCCACTCAGCTCTTAAAGAACTTCAACAGAGAACTCATTCATAACTAACAATATGAACAAAAAATAAAGAACGGAAAAGAAAAGACAAGTAAATGGAAAATCATAGAAGCTCAAACATGAACAGAAGAAGAATCTTAAAAATTTAGGACAACAGCTGCTATGTCTGCAGAAGAGAAATAATGGTGAAAAACAGCTACAATTTAGACAAGTAACTCAAAAGGTTATTGTTACCTGAGAAATGGGATTAACCATAGAGGCAGCTACACAAGCAAGACTAACCTGTTCCCAAGATACTGAAGTATCAGGTTGGTAACCCGATCAGGTAAATATCCACCTATACGAATTTCATTAAGCAACTGGAGATAGCACCCCAAAATTCTTCCAGCATAGTTCTTCTGAAACATTTGAGCAAATGCTTTGCTTTCTGGTTTCTGATGCTTCAGATCCCCAAACCTGCAAGCCTTAACTTCAAGTTAATTTGAGTACAAAATACAACACTAAAGAACACATTTGCTTTCTTTGCCAACTAACTAACCGAGTATATAGACGATTTAAGATGTGGATTGTCCACTTCTTGACTTTCCACCATCCCCAAGATTTCCGTGCTTCAGGATCAGAAGGTTGGCCTTCCAAAGGAACAGGCCTTTCCAGTATATTCAAGAACAGAACCATCCATGAACCGAACACATTGGGGTCAAACAGTTGCCGGGGGATGTCTAACTGAAAAACATTTAACGTCAAAAAAAAACATGAAATCTAAGTATTTTTATAAACTCTTGTAAGAACTAAATTAGCCATATTTGAACTTACATATATGGATGACCAGAATATTTTGCATATCAGCTTGATCAAATCAGCTACCTCAATTGGTGGGTTAACAATGTGAACAAGTTTGTTAAATACATCTAGTAAAAGAGGAAATGTCTCTTCAACAATAAGATAAAGTGGGGTTCGTTCTTCATCTGACTTGAACCTAAAAGGAAGCAGAACATTAAGATAATAAACAAAAAACAAGAAAGTTAATCAGCAGATGTATAAGTAACATTTCCGATAGTAAATTACATAAATGATGCAAAAGTGAAATCTATCCGCAATTAATCACTGATAAGCTTCAAACAACTCATGCATACAACTTCATCAATGCCAACTCATATCCATGCAGTCACATAAGAAGTAAATGTTTTCTATAGCAGAAAGAAAAAAAAATTTAATCACAATGAACTAATAAAGGTAGGAAGATATAGCCATGTAGCATGCTTACTCGTATTTCCTTGCCAGAACTCGTAAAACAAATAAAGCTCCTAGTACTTGATCTTGCATCAGCAAATTGCACTTTATCCAGTGAAGAAGACTTGGCCACTTTTCTGGATAATCAACATGAACAATTGTTTTAATGCATTCTCCAAGTTGAGCTCTGTTTCAAGTAGATAAAATGTCAGAATAGCCAACAACAATACCAGAAGTTATAATTGAGCAGTCAAAGAATAAAGACAAATAAATCACAGTAATTGCTTTCCTGCAATGCAAGTTATATATCATGGATTCATGATGTTATAATTATTAAAAACTTCAATTTTAATGTCACAAAGCTTCATTTAAGAACTACATTTATGACAACCAGTTGATCAAGTTTAATCTGCACCACCTGTATCTCATATGTACATTTTAACAAAGGAAAATTATCCACATTTTAGCAGTAAATGTAACCCTTTTTCTTAAAAAAAAGCAGAAATATGTGAACAGTGATTCAGAGGATTAGATAGGAGAGATTAACAAACCAGGCTATTAACTCAGCAAATCAAGTTTGGAAACAAAGAAGTTTAACCCAATTCCTTTATTGACTAACTAGACAATTTCTAGATACATTAGAACACAAATGGCAACCAAATGAGCTAACTTATGAATCGAAATACCATCTTAACAATTCTGATTATCTAAAACTACATAAATTCACTCTGATACTAATTCTTATCAACTTCAATCTGATTTCCATGGATGAATATGAATCTAACTACATCAAACTCTATGATATTATATAAAAATAAGTATGAAAATTACAAATTAAAGAAAAGACATTAACTAATCCAACTCAGCTTGACCTAACCAAGACCAAAGCAACATATGTCTTACCAAGGATCATTGTTTCAGATACCGGACCCATTTTGGTGATCTGTACAGACTGGTACATTCCGATCCAATATCAGTATACCATGTGTCAGTACACCGGTGTGTACCGGTGTTTCGAAGAGGAAGAAAAAGGAGAAGAGGAAGGGCGAGTGGAGGAAGAGGAGGAAAGAGAAAGAAGGAAGAAGAGGAGAGAGTGAAGGAAGAGAATGAAGAACAAGAGGAAGAGGAAGAGGTGTACCCGCAAAGTCATGAGGGCAAAGGTCATGCATGGTGGTGGTGTGCAGTGAGGTTGTGACAAGCGGAGGTTGGTCGCGGTGAGAGGTCACAAGTGCATGAGAAACGGTTGTGTCAGTCGCTGTGAGAAGCGTGGATCACGACTGCATGTGAGGCAGAGGTTGCGTACTTGAGAAGCGGTAGTGATTAGGTTAGAAGTTTCCCTTTTATATTGTGGACCGGATCAGGGGCAATCGGCATACTGGTTGATGCTCGGACTGGCACGTACCGCTTGTTTCTTACTGATCTTGGCAAAACGTCATTCCTTGTGTCTTATATCAGCATAATTGGATATCCATAGCAAAATAATAATAATAGTAGTAACAATAATAATAATGTGATGCCTATTGGTGAAAGATAAGTCTGACAATATCAATCCATTAGAAGGAAAAAATAAAATATAGATCAATTATCTAATTTTCACCTATGTATCCAGCACCATAATGAGTGAACAAAGGTAGCTGGAACAAGCCAAAAATATGTAAAATACATATTGGGCAATAAGCATATAATGACAAGAATGCTCTGAAACTCCAGGGATGAAATTCATGAATTACATTATAAAATCTATAAACTAGGTCAACAACATCCAATTATAAAATCTGTAAGCTAGGTCGACGACTCCACAAAAAACACAACCAAATGTATGAGATACATACAGGAGTTGCCTCTGCACTTGGGACAAAGAAGTTGAAGAATTTCCAGTAGCAAGGTATCAATGTTAACTAGACCAAAGGAAATATGGTATTATCCAAAAAGCCTCGCGTTTTCACCAAAAGGAAAATTCAAGGTGCATATCTAGAACATTAAATTAATAGAAATAACAAGAGGATATACCAATAGAAGCAAAGGTAATATTCATCATGGACAAGAAGTAATAGTACTGGCTACCAGCTCGTGTCAAAGATCAGATAATCAATTGATGTACCTCAGCAGTGGTGGAACTTGCACAATAAATCCAAGAATGTTCTCACGAACCATGCTCTTGTCAATTTCAGATACTTTCTGAGGCTCCCCTAAAACAAACAAACACCAGTTATTTTGTAGCCAACTAGATAAATCAAGTGATAACATAAACTGGTACACCACTCCTACCAGGATCATGCGGTGACCAGTGTTTTGCCACAAAGTTTTTGAAATGAATACTGGCAACTTGTCGCACACCCATATCATAAGTTCCATCTACTATAATCTGCAACAACCTCACCAAATGCTTTGGTGTGTACTGGAACTGCATAAGACAAGAATTCATATTTAAAAGCCAAAAGAGATGCATGATCAAAGAGCAAGTATGCCTCCTCATGAACTTTCTCTTGTACATTTTTCTCACATACACAAAAAAATTAATACAAGAACAAAAATATTGAATAATTTAATCAGCATATATGTCCATATGTGCTCACATTAGCTATGGCTAGTACAATACTTGACAAGTAATAAATGACCTGCAGTCATCATAAATTTCGATCACTAATTTAAACTTTGCCTGCCATCAACCAACATGACTCAAAATCACAAAACCAGATATGTATAAATGTTTACTAAATTGGAACAACTGAAATGCTCTGTATCTTTTTAACTTCGTTTTGAGTATCAAACATAATTAACAACTGAAATAGAAAATGTATCATCAGCAAAAAGCATACACTGATACAGGGATAAAAGAAAAACAAGAGATTATATCGTAGCAAGACTTAAGTGTTGATAAAGCAGGAAGCAGTTAGCTTAGTTTGTCACAGCTTAGTTACTAGGTTTCTTTGAATTGGTCCATATGGGAATTCTATATGTCCCTTATAATTAGCATATGTGCACATAAAAAAGAATAATTTCTTTGTCAGATATGGTGATTACATTAGATGGATGAAAATAACAAGAAAACAACACTATTTGAAACTAAATTACACCAGATCTTCTGTGACCAAATAACAAACTCAGAGGCCAATAGTGTCAAGATCATGATTTATATCCAAAACAACCTAGATGCAGAGCATTCTTGACCAAATACAATATACTGATGAAACTTGCACCGACACATTAATTATAGCATAATGCAATCCCAAAATCAGAATCAGATATTCATAGAAACTTGAACCACCAAAAACAGTGAAACCTAAACAATTCAAGATATAGAAAAAAACATTGCAACATCTAACAATTTTGACAAATAAAAACAGTAATATTCACACAAACTTGAACCATTGCGACCAGTGAAACTTATACAATTCAAGATATAAAAGTTCTGCAATATCTAACAATTTTAACACGTAACAGAGTAAAGCTTAGACATGCTTCAATAGGATAATACAGGTAGAAAGAACCATATCACAAAATTGTACTATGAGGAGGCAGTCGTAACATAACGAGTTGCTTGTTCGTTTTACCTGTTTGATTTATAGTACAGCAACGCTATTACACAGACAAAATACCTAATACATGTCTGATTATTTTAACAAAAACAACCTTGGAAAAAAAGACAAAATAGAAAATGATGCGTCTGAGTTTGAATTAATCTATCCTTGATGCCACGTCCTACATATGCTGACATCAGCCCACCCAGGTTCACACACAGACTGATGAATTTGGAAAGAATAACGTGCGAACTTTCACCACTTGACCATACGCTATTATAGATGACGCTATTTGAAAACAGATTTTTTTTTTTTTTTTACTATGGTCTCACTGTAGCACTAATGTAAATAATCACACATTTAGTACAACAAGCAGAAAAGGTACCAAATCCAAAAAACAATGGCAGCAACTGAAACCATAATTTACAACCATCCTTGAGATCTACCACTTCAAAAATCAAGGACAACAGGTTCACGTTTTCCATTGGTAACAAACTGAACTGAGATGAAAGCAGATATCGCTACGGTGAAATCAAACTAAACAGCAGCAGCATAACCCTAAAGCACTACCCGATCAAAATTCAAAATCAATCGAAAATAAATCCAAGAGATCACAATCCACCCGATACTAGAAAAGCATCGACAGAAGCAGAGATCAATCAAGAACCCATAACCAAAAGAAACCGATCGATCAAGCGAAGCAGGAGGGAACGAAATTCACCTGATTGAGGCTCTCCTCGGCGGCCTTCCTCTCCTCCGGGATAGGGCTGAGCGCGGCGCGGAGGACAACGGTAAGGGAGGCGAGATCCATCGCGGCCGCGCTTATCAAGAGGACCACCGATTACGAGGAGACGGAAAGAACGGAAGCGAATTGCAGGGGCCGCGCGAGGGTTTCGAATTCGCTCGTTAGGGTTCCAAGTAACCGAGGTGGTGAGACTTGCGAGCGAGAGAGGTAGGGAAGTTGGCCAGAAGAGCAGGCTCCGCGCTTTGGGCGAGAGACCGCGAGCGAGAGACGGGACGGGTATTTAACCTTAGGGTTAGGCCGAGGGTAAGGGTTCAATCTCGTCGTTGTCCGAACCGGCCCGAACCGGGCTCACGCCGGATCCTCCCCACTCGCCATTGCAATCTCACCTCACGAAAAACCGCCTCGTCTCGGTGGGGCCCGCCCCACACGGATCACGTGAGCCACTGACTCATAAAAGCTTCCTATAACCGCCTGCAGCGGATCCCAACCCCCCCCCCCCCCCCCCCCACCCGCACGCTCGCGATTGGGCCAGAAAGCGGAGCCGCCGTTCCAGCACACGGCCAGCGTCCAGCCTCACCTCTCGTTACCCGAATCTACCCGGTGGGGCCCGCAGCGAGACCGGCGTCTGCCTCGGGGGTAAACCCGGTGGCGGTCCGTCGCCACGCTCACCCGCGCCCGTGTGTGAGCATGGCTTTGACTCGCGGTCAACCGGCAACTGTGAGCGCAGTGAAAGAAACAGCGAAGACGAGAGCGAGAGAGAGAGAGAGAGGAGGAGGTGACAGCTGGAGCCGAGGCTTTCATGCGCAGGGTCCTGGGATTCTATCGGACAGCTTCATGATTGTCCACCGGAGGATTTGCACCAGTTACGTCCATCACTCCCACTGCTACTGACCATAAAAGCTCATTCATTGCCGAGATCTTCCCGAGGAGCGTTCATGGCCAGTACTCTGAACCTTCAATGTATTTTCAGAGTAAGAAAGGTTGATTAGTCGAAACAGAGAGAGAAAGAGGTGCGCGGTCGCTAAGCAGCCTGCGACGATGATTTCGGAGGGGGGAAAATAACAAGGGGAAAAGGGGGGGAGGAGATGACAGTCGAGCGGCAGCAGCTGCAGCTCACTTGTTTCTTTCAGAAAAGGGGTGGCGGTATGTGAAGGAGGAGGTACGACGTCAATCACAGGTGGGGAGGTGGGAGGACCAAAGCAAAGGCGAGTGCGACAAGTATATGGTTCAAGGAAGTGCCTGTTCGGTGCTGCTGCGTTCGCCTTTTTTTCTCTTTCCTCTTATGTCGCAGTAGTGTTGTGTTGGGGGAGAATTTGAATATTCTCTTTTACTTTTTCTTCTTTTTTTTTTCCACCTTTTTATGTCTGCAGCCTTTTTCTTTTTCTCATTTCCTCCTTCCTCTTTTTCTGTGTGCAGGGAGGAGCATTTATTGTCATTTTTTGAATCATATATTTTTTTTTATTTTAGTGGATGATTATTTGATCTTTATATTATCATGAATATGTTGTATGTACATAATCGAAATGGTTGAAACGTATGAGACATGTAATATAGTGCTAATAAGGAAATCGGGTCGCCTCATGTGTCGACCACGTTGCATGAACAAAAAGTTGAGTTATATATATATATATATATATATATATATATATATATAGTGGATGATTATTTGATCTTTATATTATTATGGATATGTTCGTCAATATCCTTGAGTTCGAATTAATTCATGAGTTCACAAAGTCATTTATGGTCAAATGATGCGCATAAAGATATATTTGTCGGTGTAACTCTCTTTTTAGTACAAAGTATATCTTAGAGATTTAATACTTAATTTAAATTTTTAAACTTAAATTGACTTAAACATAGAAGGAGTCATATCAAGCATATCTAACATAATTTTTATAGGATCTTTAACTCAAACTCTTTGTTTACTCTTTAGCATCACATCCTTGAAAATAGATTTTGATTAATATATATATATATATATATATATATATATATATATATATATATATATATATATATAATCAGAGGAATGTTATCTAGGAATATATATGCACATAAAAAAAATCAAAATATGATTTAACAATTATACATCACATATATATATATATATATATATATATATATATATATATATATATATATGTATGTATGTATGTATGTATGTATGTATGTATATATAATATAAATGTAATTATAAACAAGAGTTCTTTAGACTGCAAAAATGAGAGAAAAACATATCATTTTCATCTTTTTCCCCGCATTACATTCATTTTCAAATATTTCACAAATCGTATTAACTTTTTCAAATAGTATCAAAATATCATTCGAATTATAAACATGATTTCTTTATACCGAAAAAAAAAGAGAAAAATAATAGAGGGTTTTCTTTGTAAAGAAAAAAAAAAGCTTAACTCTTTGTAGGAAATTAGAAAAAGAAAATACAAAGTGCATCTCATTTTAATAATTTTTTATATTAAAATGATAATGTATTTGATAACTCAAGAATTGGTCAGTGTGATCCTATGGTTTTAGAAAAATTATTCGTTTTGAGTATATCCATATGACTTCTTTTTCGAAGATCGTAAATTTCAAAAGATATTTTTAAGATAAAAAGTGATCCGGACTTATGAGTCCTTGATTTTCCTACTCGTCAATCAATATACTACTAAATATATCAGTATCTCTATTCCGAGTAAGAACATAAATAATTTGTAAAAAATAATTATGTATGTAACTTTCATGTCAAAATTCTTTTGCAATCAAAGTTTTTTTTTTCTTGAACAAAGTGCATCTCATTTTAATATTTTTTAATATTAAAATGATAATGTATTTGATAACTCAAGAATATGTGCGACCCAATAGGTTTAGAAAAATTATTCTTTTTGAGTGTGTTCATATGATTTCTCTTTCGGGGATCGTGAATTTCAAAAGATATTTTTAAGATAAAAAATGATCCGAACTTATGAGTCTTGATTTTTTTACTCCTCAATCAATATAATGCATCAAAATCTCTACTCCTAATTTATTTTCATCTTCATAGTTTTTTATGTAATAGCATCAAAATATATGTCCCTTACAAAACTTATTATACCAAATTTAGTACATATTCATTACCTCTCGACTCAAAATTAATTTTAGAAAATTATCATTGTTAAAAGAAAAACATAATTTTAAGAAGAAAAATTTGAATTTTCTTGCAAATTTGTTTTGTCTTAGAAAGAAAAATCATCTAAAAAGGAAAAAAAGAGAAAAAAAAAAAGTGTCCCTCGTGAAAACCAAAAAAAAAAAAACCTTGGAAATAATAAGTGGTGGATTAACATAAATCTGTATGAAGCTTATACTCTTAATTGACACCACCACCGTAGCATCGTCTTATATGCATAAATGAAAACCAATAATAATCGAGATTTCTTTAGTTTTGCTTCCCAAGAAATGCTTCTCTGAGTCATGCCATTAAATAAATGGATGAAATCATTGAATGAATGCATTAAATTCCCCGTATGTGTCACCATAAAATTCACTATTAATATGGCACTACTCCCTCTCGGCACTGCAAGATGGTACTGTTATAGTCGACAGGAACAGTAATTTCTTTTGCTTGGGTTCTTTGCCAGAAAATATGTATTATTTAGTTCTTATTTTTTGAATTTTCTTCATGGTCTTTTAATTTCTTTCTTTTAATAACGTAAAAGAAACTTCTTTCAACTCGAAAAATGAATATTTCTGTGGAGAAAAAGAAAAGCTTTACTGTAGCCATGTCATTTACCACTCCGAGATTAAGGGATGGCAATAGATTGGATAGTCGAATCCACCGAACCCATTTATGTTTAGATGTTTTATTTACATTTAATATAAATAAATCATCTCGTTTGGAATTGACAATATATTATTACTTTCATTTTCATTCTTTTTTTTACATATATGTCAGTGGAAAGTTGCTTTGGATTAGATAAAATTTCAAGTTTTATGTCCATTGTTAAATAACAATCATCAATTAAGGTCTTTCTTGAGGTTTAACTGAGATTATTTTGATATCGAAGTAGTTTTTATTTTTGGATTCGATAGTGATACGGCCATTGTTTTGGCCAAGTGGAATTCGATTAATGATTATTATTAAGATGTCACATCAATTTAAGAGATAATTAAAAATTTATTGGACATATCACATCGAGTATTGAAATAATATATTCACTCGTTAAATTGATGATCGTAAAAATCACATTATATAAAGCGATATTCTCAAATATATCATGATTCAAAACTTATTTGTTCGGGGCTTTTATCATCTATGAATATATACTGGCTTGACAATTAGAAGATTTTGCTAAATAAATCTTCGATGTAATCTTTTATAAGAAGCTTAATATATTATATAAATATCTTTCGTCCTCGAACTAAAGTGAGACGAGGGATACGAGCTACGAAGTATTTTACCTTCAAGAGGATTTCTCCTTCGTTCATGTTCTAAATATTGCTATCAACTTATTTTACTTTCGAGAGGATTTCTCCTTCGTTCAGGTTCTAAATACTCTTACGAACGTAACAAAACTCGGAAAACTAGCTAATTTGGATAAATTTCACAAAGATTTGATGATCAAACTTGACTAGGATTAATCCTAAAATTCACAATAAAGATATCAGTTTGGTCTCCTCTACTTACTCTCGTACAACTTCGCATTGATGCTCCATTTATATCCTCAAGGAAGTAACAACGAACGTAGCATCCAAAATCTAAGAATTCGAACTCCCAAACCTTAAGCATAAATGCTTCCGTAAAAGAATAAATGGTCGCATCTGCATGAATTTAAGATCGCATCCACCAACATCTGATCGAGTTCATCCATGGGGACATTCCTTCCTCCGTTGGCAATCAGCTTTGTTGTGCTTTCCTCTTCCTCTAATTCAACGATCTACGTATGAAACATCACTTATGATGATTGGCTTCATTAAATGGCAAAGAGACCGAAGTTGGTGTGCCAAGTTTGAGAGAATTTGAACAGAAAAATTGGGTAGGGGTGGAGGTGAAATTTGATTTCTAAGACTTATCAGCAAAGATAGTTGACATCTTCTAATTTTTTTTAGATAAAAAATTAAAGAAATAAATTATTATAATTTATAAAGTTCATCAAATGATTAGCTATGGTTAAGAATGATAGTAGTCATAAATCTTATTAGGAAACATAGTCTTCTCGACTCACTTAAATTAAATTTTGATATTTCTTAAAAAATTCGACTCGAATTCGAAAACAATATCTAAATATTTAGATTGCTATGGGTTAGAGATCGGATATAATACATAGGCTTGATTTATATAGGAGATTTCGAAAGAAACTATTTTCGTGACTCGAATCCTACTCACTAAATGAGCAATCTTAACCTACACCATCGTTTTATTTTCATGTGGTAATACATAGAAACAAAACTATGTGAACTATAAAATAAACCTACGAAGAGTTAGATTCAAATTTAGAAACCTAAGTAGTTAACGAGTTTTGTCATTTCTAATGCAGGTTAGATGATGATAGTATATTTCTTAAAAAAATCGAGTTAGATTCCAAAACAATATCTAAATATTTAGATTGCTATGAGTTAGAGACTTTGATTTATATACGAGATTTCGAAAGAAACTATTTTCGTGACTCGAATCCTACTCGTTCAAATGTAAACGAGCAATCTTAATCTACGTCATCATCGTACTGAATCTTTTATTTTCAAGTGCTAACAGGATATGTACATAGAAACCAAAATATGTGAACTATATATGGATTAAGTTTTCATTCTTCGACCAAAAGGATTGGAGAAAAAGGACACTGAGCAAAATGAAAAGCACCATCACAAGTCTTGTATTTACCTGAAAAGAAGAATCTGCAAAGAAATAAATGTGGGAAAGAATCTGGCTGATGACATTCAAGTTGTGGATCCACTGAGAGGAACATGTCATCAATGGAATGGTTCATCATAAATGTTCTGATTGCAAGATTGTTGGACATCCTGTTGGAAGAGATAGCAACAAAGAAGAAGAATCAAAGAAGCATGGAATGGAAGATCAGAAGAAACAGCTGTTGAATGCAAGACAAATTTAAATAAGTGATATTTTATGGCACGCAGTCAGTGCCAATCTCAATCTCGAATGAAAAATATAAGAGTTACCTTACGACTATTGACAACCAGCGTAGAACTATGTCAAATCTTATGAACAGACGACTATAAATAGTCGTAAATAGTGCTGCTATATTATTGGTGTGGTTGATCTTGAGGTGACTGCTGGTGAAATTTAAAGAGCACAGAAGGCTCATAATATCTCAGGAAACCATTGATGAGGAAAGAAAACAAAAACTAATTTGGGAGTTGAGATAGGGTTTTGGTTGTGAACTAATAAATCACTTTAATCTACCATGGAAATGGGCCAAACCAATAAATGAAGAGGACATCAGTAATGAATGTGAAAGATGTTGGGTAGTGGGTTGCATCACAGGAGCCCTTTAGATTGACAAACTATTGTTCATGGCAACAATGCCATCAGTTGATTGATGGTTAAGTGAGTGAGAGAGCATTAAGTTATTGTTTTCTTGATCCAAATTTAATACGAGAGAATCAATAAAATAATAATAATACAAACATGATGAATATTCATAGTCAATCAAGATTCGACATGGGAGCATAGTTAGCTAGAAATCGATAAGAAACACTAAAATTATACGTTAAATTAATCTTTAACTTAAAAATATTTTTCTAATCACTTACGGTTAGGGTTCTCAGATTATAAATAGAATTTTCTTGAAATACGATACAAGATATCTTGTGTCTTTAGATTCTTAATTTTAATCATTGATCCTCCTTTCGAGTATCTTTTTTATCTTGAACATCAAGAAAGACGTTATAAATCACATACCGTATATAAGTTTTGAAGAAAATATCGAGGACCAAATTAAGAGCTAAATCTCTTAATCAAGTCAAAACAGCATCCTGAATCATTAGTTAAATTCGTTTTGATGATGGCCAACTCTAACAAAAATAATACCGAAAATAAGATTTGCATGATCGGACGCCTTAATAATTTTTACGGATGTAGGTTTTGTGTGCTAAGGCCATGCTAGAGATGTTCAAAAGGCTCTCAATTTGGTCATCAAGAAGGTAATTGGTAGTTGGTAGTTGGTAGTTATATTGGAGGTAATTGGTTGACAGGTTTTAGTGATGTTAGAAGTAATTGGTACTACAAGTTTGTCTCTTAATTCCCAGAGAACATGCCTTTCGATCATTGAATTGATTTACCTGCCCAAAAAATCAATCAAGAAAACACAGTTTTCCAAGTAGAATGAGAGAAGATTGAATCAATGAACATTACAGTGGCTTTCATGTTTCCCACTCCCTACAGTCTACACCTCTCCTGTGATCTGATCCCTTATGCACCATCTTCTTCTTTACCTATTTCTTCTCTCCGCTGTTCTCAAAGACACCACTGTCCTACTTTGAAGCTGTCATTTGATTCCCTAATGGTGATTCGAGTGCGTCGTCGTCGGCTTCGCCTTCTTTCTTCTCGACAACGATAGACTCGAGAGAACTCCAAGGAATTAGTATGTTTTCTTTAATTAGAAAAAATATTTATTATATTAAATGACGTACACACGAGTTAGTATTGGGGATGAAAGTATCTTTTATAGTGTTGTGTATTAAAGACAACATTAGCTTTGGATTTTTTCCTCTGTAGTATGATTTGAGTTTTTGTTTCTCTGTGTAAACATTAGACATTAAGGTACTGTTAATATCTTCTCGTGAACGTCCTGTTTTTGTTCCTTTCTTGCAGCAATACTTTGATTGATTTTCTTGGACTTATGTACTCATCATCTTTCTTTCTCTGTTATCTGTCCTTCTCCTTCAATAATTGATGACTTTGAAGCGTTAGAATTTTAAGGATCATATATGTATAATTAAATATGTTAAGTTATTGTTTTGATTAGTCAAAATTAAAGTGATATAATTAAAATAAAATTATTTGATTAAGGGATATAATTATTATGAAAATTAATTGTGTAGATACCATCAGTCATATTTCTAAATCAGATAAGTTATGAATATGAAAATCTTGAGACACAATTACAGATTTATCAATTATAAATATAATTATAATTATAGATTCATCAAATCAAATTACCGATTAATTTAGAAAATACTTTAATAGATTGATCAGGTACGCTTTCGTGTTAATATATTTTTTAATTGTTGTAAGATTTTATGCATATTATAGTGGATTTAATAAGTTTTATGAAAATATTCTGAAATTTTAAATCTACAAAATATGTTTGAACCAAAATTTGATTTTGATTCTAATTAGTATCCGAATTCTAGATTTCCTGAAAAATAAAAGAGGGCAATAGAAATTACATCACTTCAACTTAGTGAAATTTTAATTAAAATAATCATAATCTTTTATAGAAAGCAAGATATAAGATATAAATGACTTTTGTACTTAAACTAAAGAACAAAGCATATAATATACGAACGTATTCTATCCTTAATTTTTATTTTTTGACTTTTTATAATATCTCAACTCTCCGATTATTCAACTAATATAAGATTAAATATGATCTTAGTAAGTAATAAAAATATTATCTAACTTGTGTTGGATGTTTGATTCTATCTTCGTTGATATATGATTTTGCATGTGATATAATATGATCGATTTAAATTTGGCTTTACAATTTTATACTTTTTATGAATATGTTCAAATTTTATGATTGTTTTGAAAGCATAGTATTGTCATTTTGTTTGCCAAAAAAAATTAACTTAGGACTAGTGGATGTATTTAGCATCCTATCAAGTGATAGTAAATGATTTGATTACATCAGTTTCTTTCTCCTTGGTTCTCTATTTTGCTCATCTTCTTTCTTGGTCATTATTATCTTCTTCTCAATCAATCTTTTTTGTTGTCACTCAAAGCTCGGATGCAAACAATACATGGGATGTGATTGAAAACACAATTAGAAGAATAAAGATTTCTCATTCCCCATCTTCACCATAATTTCTCCTCCATTATCCTTTTCAATAGAGTCTAAACCCTTATCCTCTTTGTCATCATTCGTACAACATACTATGAATATCCTTTTTGTCATCATTTATACAGTATTATGAATCGAGGCTTCTACCAATGCGATAGTTGGAGAGCTTGAGACGTTAATGAATGCTATCTTATCTTAGATGTTCTTTTATCTGATTGAATTCACCCACCCAAGGTAACAAGTAATATCTTAGTATTAAATTTAGTTTGTCCTCTCCTATCAAAATTTAGTTTCTTTTTTCTCTCGAGATCACTTTGATTTTGCTTTAATAAATATGATACACAATATATAGTGAATCCAATATCAACTTTCTACAAAGGATTATGGATAGCAGATATCATAAGAATAGAAGATGATGATAGGATTCCCTTAATAATTGTAAAAACAAAAAAATATTAGAAAAGGAATCCAATGCCTAAAAGAGGGTGATTTCATGATTCAAACATAGTGGATAAACATTTGCCTATTTTGAGCATATGATGTTTGATCCTAAGGGAATGTAATCTTTCCACCATGCATTTGATCAAGACACTTTGATTCATTTGCATGCATGTTCCTATTTATTTCTCTTAAGCTTGCAGACATACCAATGCATATTACATATGCCTATTTATACACATTATTTCTAAAGGTTGATAGTTAACAAATCTTGAAGTAGGTGAGATTAGATTTGAAAAATAGGAAGAATAGTGATGAATAAATTAAATTAGTGTCTCTTAGATTTCTCCTCTAATATTGACAATCATAAAAAACAAAGAGGATACTAATGGTGACAACTAAAAAATCAGATGAAAAAAATAATAAATCAAAAGACTGTCTAAAATTGCTTTTAGAATGGGAAATTGAGATGAAAGCTTCAGAAAACTTGAAAGAGTCATTATGAAATGTGTTTATGATACCATAAAAATATGTGCAGCTCATGGGAAGAGAAAGAACAATTAGATATTGATGTGTAAAAATATTGGAAATTGTTCTGATGTACCAGATAGAGAGAAAAAAAAAAGAGGTTAGAGATTAATCTTGTTTTGTCAAGGACAAAAAAGAGTAAGATTGTCATGTATTAGCTTCAACTAATATCTTGAGTGGCATTTGTATCCAACCATCATATATGATAGTCTGACCAATTCAACTCACTCACTAACCCAAAATATCATCATTATTTAAAGCATTATTGAAAAAACAAAAACTTGAAACAAAGATAGACTAAAATTTGAAATGTCAAAAAGAACAATCACAAAAACAAAAATTCCAAGAAGGTCAAGACATATATATTCCAATTTACATATATATTAAAGGTCGGATCAAACTTGAGTTGGAGGTTTAAGTCATTTAGCAGCACAAGAGTTGATTTAACATATCTAAGCTTAGGCAGGCTTGGCCTCAATCGGAACTAAAAGTCCATATCACATCTCACCATCTCTTCCCACCTTGTAAGGAGTGGAAAAGGCCAAAAAAGATGAGAACTTGGCACACTGGTCAAGGGATCTCTGCTCATTCACTAGCAATCATGAACTAGAAAGAACAAAAAGTTGCAAAAGATTTTCCAGCTAAAACTATGAAAAAAGAGTTTTAAACCACATCAAAGCTTGTAAAAATAATGAAAACTATCGAAAAAATTATATATGTATATATATATATATATATCCAAAAATATTGGTTTCATCAACTTAACTTAGGATGAACACAAAAAAAAAGAGGCCCAATTGGGTAAGAATGTTGTAGAAAAAAAATAAAATATGAAGAATTTGTATATTTTTATCTTCATAAAATAATAATAATTAGATTTTCTTTGTATTTCCTGATAAAAAATTATTCGGTCCCCTGAAGAAAAGGGTTCCCTCCGCCGTAAAGTAACCTGCGACGTGAAGACAAAGGAAAAAGGAATCAGTAGCATATTAACGAATAGGAATGAGCAAAAGAAACGTTTCAGCTGACGATAAACAAACGGAGCTAACGGACACGAAATGTGACAAAAGAACATAATAAACGCGACCAAGGAGAGACGAGGAAGACGGAGACCTGACGGAACACACACGTGCGAGACTGTTTTGAATGAAGAGGACACACGTGCGACTCGATCGAATGGGGAGGAAGGAACACGAAACGAAGGCGAGTCACACAGCAACGGCAGCAGCAGAAGAAGAAGAAGAATAGATCAAGAACTCTTGTTAAGGGTTTTTTGTGGTTTTTTTTTATTTATTTTTCAATAGATTTATTGTATTGAAGACAAGCGAGATTGATACAGTCCGTCGTCGTCAGTTCACAAAGATCAATCTCTGTTTCGTTCCATTGCTTTACCTCGAGTTCTTCGCCCAAAAACACTGGCGATGGTGGTGGTGGTGATTGTATCATTGCCAGTGGCTTCCGTGGTGCACGAGGTAGTTGCACGGCCTGGGGGCCGCATGACGGCCGTGGAGGTGGTGGTGGTGTCCGTGGTGGCGAAGATCCCCGGCGGCGGGGGGCTTCTCGAACCGGCCGGCGGGCCTCGCCGGCGCGGAGATCTGGTGGACGCAGCGCTCAGCGGGCACCGCCACCGAGATCGGCGTGGCCCGATGGGTAGGGCTCTCGCCGCCGCCTTTGTTGGAGGGGGGGAACAGAAAGGCCCGGATCTTCTCGCGCCCGGCGAGATCGTACTCCTCCACCACGTTGGTGAGGTCCTCGTCGGACTTGACGGAGACGAGGGCGTCGAGGTCCTCCGTCGGCAGCTGGCACCGGACGCTCACCGCGCCCCACCCGCACAGCTCCCTCATCTTCTCCCGCAACTCTGTCCACCATCCAAACCCCACCCGTTCTCACATCTCTTCTCCTCGCGATCGTAAACGAAACAAGGAACAAAGGGAGGGAGGGAGCACCTGAGAAGGGGACAGATCGGTCGACGGAGAGAACGCGGGTGTCGCCGCCGACATAGCGGAGCTTGCCATCGGGGTAGCGGGGGAGGATCCTGCCGCCGTAGCTGCAGAGGAACTTGACGGAAGCGGCGCCGGGGGAGGGCTTGGCGGCGGCGGGTACGTCCTCCTCGAAGGAGCCGAAGGAGGCGCACGAGGAGGAGGACGATGACAAGGCGCCCACCATTGCCTTGTACGCTTCCACTTCCCCTCTTCGCTTGCCTCACTCTTCCTTGTTCTGTTTACTCGTTATAAGGTGATTCTATTGGCAGGTAAGAGAAGAGAGGGAGGACGAGGGAAGAGAGGATGAAGTGCTTTGGAGGCGGCTTCAAGCCTTAACTTCGGCACCCTCGTCCCTTCATTTATAGGACGGAAGGGAAGGCGAAGCGTAGTACGCAAAGTTAATAGAGGATTTATTTGCGTTTGGTTTTTTAATATTTATCCCGGTAATTAAAAAAAAAAGAGAAATAAAGCATTTTAGCTCACAGATTTTAAAATAAAAATCAACACCTTCACATATTTAATTTTCACTAAAATTTATCTGGAATTTTTTTTATTTTACAACTTATAACAATAATTAACATCAAATATTTTAAATAAAATATAATATATTATTATATAAAATGATATATCTCAGATTTGAATTTAAATATGATATAATAAAATTATTTATATTTAAAAAAACACTCAATTAAGGAAACAAATTTAAAAACTAAGTGATGTCGAGGGTTAATTGAAAGAAAAATATCAAAAGTAGTCTTGACGTTTAAGGCAGCAGCAGCCATTCATCCACTAGTAAATGGTAAAAGGACTGCGGATATTATTTGGGCCGCGAGGGAAACGACGGCAAAGGGTCACGCAGTAGGCCCCCTGACAGAGAGATCAAATGGGTTTTATGTGGTTGTCATACTGTCCCAAACGCCCCCCAGCCTTGCTTTGGTCATATCTTACGGCGTGGACCAGGCTGTCTATTTGCCTTTGCGTCGGACCAATCCTTTCTTTTCTTTCTTTTTACAAAGATTCTACAATTCGTTTTTTTCCCCCCTCTCTCTCTCTCTCTCTCTCTCTCTCTCTCTCTCCATATATAAATTTAAATAGGTTTTGTAATGAAATATTCATGGAAGAAAGATTGGTATCGTTCACAAGAAAACAAGCCAAGACTTGGGAAAGGTCAGAGATTCCATTTGGCAGAACTCAAGTAGGGGTTACTTTAGGTTCACAGATTCCTCTGGCAGCTGTCTTCCCTCTTCATTACCGGTCGTTTTATTTTGATTTGAAATATACATGTTGGCCTTCCCATCTACCAAACACCGAGGAAATGAAAATATCAACCGGGATTTAAGTCTAAAAATTGGGAAATAAATTAGTGTGGTAAGTGTTTACAGTCAATGAACACTATATACGTTTGATCGTCCGGACATGCGACCCAGTCAATGAGCACAAGCCACGTGTAAGTAATCATTACGAAAGGAAGAACGCTCTAGAGGTAATATTCGTCGAGGACATCGTAACAGCGAGGAGATCACTTAATCCAGAACACTCCACAGACCACCATGTGAACAAGAATCGACCGGCCATCATGTGATCAGGAATCCATGGGGTCACCTCCGGTTGTTTGGCCGCCTTCTACCATGGAAGATGGAGATCGTGGTGGCATACAGAAGCCTACTGCCAACGTTATCTCCTTTCCTTCTTCTTAGGATCCGACCAATTGCGTGCCAGTCTTCCTTTATCCCCCCCCCCCTTTTTTTTTTTCCTCCCTCTTTAGTGTTTGCCTCTTATGTATTTTATGGTGTCCTTTAGTTTATTTTGAGGTGCGGAGAGCACCGTGGCCTCTTATCTCCTTATCCCGGTTGGCGGTGGTGGGGCTTCACCCGTGCGACGCGTCAGGTTGGGCCGGCAGGTGGGCCAGATGTTACTGCCCGACCGTCCGAGATATCACATCCCCCTGCCAGATGCAGGCACCGATGCCTGTGGCTCTTCCCGTCCTACGCCACGTGACATGTCCATGGCGCAGACTGCTGGTGTTACGGAGGACACAGTCTGTTGTCCACTTCGTTCCCATGCTTTATGATGTGTTGCTGGACCGGACGAGTGCACTGTGGCTCTGAATCGAAATCCACTCATTCACCACATCAACTCGTAAATATGTACGACTCACTAAAATCGGATTTATACATCTAAGATAGAGAAATAGCAATGAGTCGAATTTTGTGTTTAAAGTTCAAATGCAAGACAGTTAATCGAATCCAAATTCAAGTAATATGATAATTCCTATACCTTTGGGCTCATACTTATTTTCAGGGAAATCTTTTTTTTCTACCCAACTTTAAATCATTTTCCAATTCCTCTAAAGTTCTTTTTTTTCCAAGAAAAAATAATTTCTATCACTGTACAAAACGAATACATCCTCAGTGCCTCCAGATTTTGGGAACTTCTATGAAGTCAACAAGTGAATACACTTGTTGGCTTCCCTGGACACCACATCAATATTTATTTTCAGGAAAATCTTTGTTCTAACCAAATTCTTGTGAGAACTTGAAAGTTTCCCAGCACAATACATAATGTGATTTCATGGTCAGACAAAGAAGTCCATAATCAATGTACACCACTTTATGTACAGAATTTTGACATTAATTAACAAGCAAATCATCATAAATGCTCATATGACCGAGGAACTATTTTGGCTGATGTAACGCATCTACTATCTCTAAGTTTAATTAGGGTGGAAAAGGAATTATATTTATACAGTGATTTAGGCTTGTGGCTTACTCATCTTGATTCCTGGAGCACTCTGACTCCTCTCATCCCATGGGATTGGTAGGTCCACAATAGTTATTATTTATAGTCCTTTTCTTCTCTTCTGGTGGAGAGTTCATCAAGTTGCTTGCACATGGGGCTTCCTCTGGCTCAAATCTCCAGGGAAAGGACCACCAAGTTGCAAGCAAGAAGGGAATATCCTGGAATCAATAAGATTCCCAAAAAAATTACCTAGTTTTTTTTTTTATTTTTTATTCCTCCCAATTGTTATTTTGACCTACCCTAAAATTATTAGTCTCCCTTCACTTTATATACAAAATTTTATACTCACAAGTTTATGAGATTAAAGGGTGCAACTTGATGTAATATAGGACAGTAATTATAAGATTTTTTTATATGATTTGGTGATCAGTACTAGAGATACAAATGTAGATCACCAAATGATGAACAAGACTTGAACAAAGAGATATATTCTTAATATCTAAATATTGAATATATATGCTATATTAGAATTTAGAGGGGCAAAACTGTGCTATTTCCAAGATATGAAAGGATAAAACATGCAAAAACAAGGGGTTTTCCGTTCATTTTTTGTTGGAGTATCAAAATATCACTCAAGCTTCTACTTGGAGGCCAGATTCATTCGATATTTAAAGCTTACCACATGGCCATGGGCCCTTCGAATAGTATGCCCACTAAGGTTCAGATGCTCTATATCTTTTTATATATACAGTACAAAAGCTAGGTTGATCACTGACTCAAGTTAGGAGGCCATGGAATGATGGAAGTGACCTAATTGATTCCACATGGGCATGAGAAAGCTCCAGTGCAGATTGCAAACGCTGCACCATCGAACTTCGGATCTCTGAAGGAAATCCATTCCACCAACCAAAAGGAATCCAACAATGGAGAAAGTTCATGAGATCGATACTGAAATCTTTCTGTGCTTTTTGGAAAGCTATTAATGATATCAGCAGTTACAGCTACCAATCCTATGCTTGATCTCCAAGCCATAGCGTGGTGCAGAGTATGGGTTCAAAAGTCCAGTATGTACGGGCAACAAAACTATTTCAAGGAAAAGCAAAGAGTAGAGGAACCTAATCGCATTCCTATATGACACAAGTAAACAAAACTTGATTCGGCTACCAACCCTTATCCAAAGAAGTGCCCTATCAAATGAGAATCTCCTCCGCAATAGCTGACCCACCATTCAATTATATCCTTTGGGCTGTATGCGGATCAGGATGACACCCTCTGCATGGTAGGGAGTCACAGTCAGGTACTCTTTAATCGGATTTTGATACAAAAATAAGTATCAGAAATAGGATGAAGATGGCTTCTCTATCATCAATCTATAGGCAAATAACAAGTCTTGTCTTTTTATTTTTGGGGTACCTTCACCAACCCAACCCAATTAACTCGGATTCAGATATTCTTTGATTTGAGTCTAAGACTGATTTATATAGAAAAATGAATCTGGCTTCATGTTTAAAACATATGCATATCTGTTAAAGCAACATGACCAGCATCAGCTCGACATGTGCCTTACCATGCAGACAACGGTAGATCAATTGACCAAGATCAAAGTTAACAAAATCCTTAAGTGGAAACAATTCATAAATTAGAAAATATGCAAACAACATTTGACAAAATTCCAAAGTACATTGAGAAAAGCAGAACGGCCAAATGATCAAGCATATAGAATACGATAATTAGAAATTGTGAAGACTATCAAGAGGATGCACAAAGGGAACTGCATACCTTGGAATACATCAACCAGTTTCTTGCTCAAACTCATCACCCTCAGACTCCCCAACATTGTCGACATCATCATCTTCTGCACCAGCATCGAGTTCCTCCTTGCTATCAACAATTTTTCTCCCCATCACAGGCAGGTTACTGTTTGTCTTTCTGATTTCACTCCACTGCAGGTAAGGCAACCGTAAATGGATCACACAAACTGACAAAAGGATTCAGCCACACAGTAAAGGTTATAAGCGGTTTTCATAATTCAGATAAGATCAGCAACACCAACATATAAAAGGTCATTTGAGTAAAAAAAATACTACAAATAAAGAAAACAAGGAACAAGATAGCTTGGTTCTTTTTCTAACAATCTACTCAGTGGCAAAGGCAACCAGGAATGCTAATTGTGTTGTTTCGTATGTTTCAACTTTCAACAATTAGTGCCCTGACGAGTAGTCTATTTTCTCATCGTTATGGACCTCATGCCATGTCAACATCAAGGACTAATCATTTTTCCTATAAACAGGAAACAATTGTCTCTAGAAATTGAATGCATTATTTGGTACTACTGTTGGCAAATAGGCAATCAAAATTTCAGCAAACAGTTAACCACAGAAATACTCTTAGAAATAACATCTCCACAAAATAACACAAGATATGCAACAGCAAAAAATAAAATATTCTTTTTACTATAAGACAGTCTTCACTATATTTAGATTATCACAAAATCTGACCACAAGTTCAGTATAACTTTGTTAAGCATGACAAAAACACTCTTGTAAGACTACATTTATTATTTGTAATGAATTTTTAAATAACTGTAATGTTTCAAGTTTTACAAACAATGGCCAATGAGACCAAGGATACTGCTTTTGGTTCAATATTGACAAATAGAATTTGTAACATTGATTTATCTCTTCACCCATGTTATCATTTTTTATTTCAGAAACCAGAGAGGCATTGCTTCCACCAAATCGGTTTATAACTTCTTGCTTTTCCCTTGGAAACTCCAGTAAGGTGCGTTAGCCGTTGTGCGTTAGTTTCGGAGTGTTATTACTGTGCTTCTACAAGTTGTGCACTAAATTCTATTCAATATTCTAGTTTCTAGTGTGTTTTTACTCAATTCTATATGTGTATCTCTTGAATTTCTTTATTTTCAAGCAACAAGGGGTTCCTCAATTCTATTCTTTGACTTTCCGGGCGAAGGAGTGATGTTAGCTTACTTTCCAGGGTGAACTCGATTCTCTTCGACAAGTAAACAAGAAATGGTGCAAGCTCTCAGGTAAATATGTGGACAATGGCGATGGGTGCCATCATTTGTAGAAGCTTCCAGTCTTGCCTTGTACTAAATACTTTTGTTAGAAACTTTCGCACCTGCACCGTCGCCTCCCAATGTCCAACAAACTTGCTCGACTTGGAATTTGTAATAACTTCCTTTGTTCTCTTTGTGGATCTACCCCGGAATCTATTCTACATTTTTCTGAATTTGTAATAACTTCCTTTGTTCTCTTTGTGAATCTACCCCGGAAGCTATACTATATTGTTTCTTTCATGTACGCTTTCTTTTCTCTTTGGCTAATTCTTCAACAATACATGGCCATTCATTTCCTCTTTTTTGAAAACCAGCATGAAGGTCAGTAGTTATATGAAGGTGCAAACCTACATATGCATGCTGCCAACACCTTACAATCTATTATTGCCACAAGTTTATGGTGGTTATGGAAAATCATGAATGAGATCCTCTATAATCACACTAATCCAATGAACCCAACTCGTCTTTTACATAAAATCATTGCATGTGTCATAGATAATGATGAAGCCCATAAACCTAATGAGCCTACTCAAGAGAAAAGTCATATAAAAATTCAATGGATAAAACCTTGTTTAGGATAGTTTAAACTAAATTGTGATGGCCTCTTAACGGAATCGAAGGTCTGAAGAAGGATTCACGAGATGGCATCAGACATATCATTATAGAATCAGATTCTGAATGCATCATACAATTGATTCAACAAAACTCAACTATACCTTGGGTTCTTCAGAATGCCATTGTTGATATCAAGTCCTTTGTTGGAGAAATTTGAAGAATGTGATATTACACATGTTTATAGGCAGGGCAATCGGGAGGTCAATTGGTTGGCCAATCTTTCTAGACTTTCAGAAACCACCTTTCTTTCGAGGGGAGAGTGGCCCTCAGATTGTTTTGACTTAATCTGGTTGGATATCCGAGGAGAATTTTGTACTAGACTTTCTAAGTAATAGAATTTTTTACTTTTAGCCAAAAAAAAATACAAAAACAAACTGCTCAAATATTAAAAAACACGAGGAACTCAGATGGGAAAGAAAATAATAAAACATTATCTTCTAACCAACAATCATATACTAATGTACCATATAATGGTATTAGTTGATCAATTCCAAATCCAAATCCAAATCCAGTTTTCTTATGCCCACAACTACCAGTTCAACAATTATCATGCTGGTCAGTTCAGTGACCTTAAGCCCGGTCCCCATGCTGATGAGGAGATGGGAGAGGAGGAAGACGATAAGGTGAAGGAGGAAGAGGAGGTGGAGGAGAAGGCAGGGGAATAAAAAGCATAGAGGCGAAGGAGGTGGTGACGGCGATGAAACTGGGAGGCAGCCATGGCAATGCAATGGGGGATAGCAGCCATGGCAACATGATGGGGAGGTGGCAACCTTGGCGATGTGATAGGAAGAAGGAGATGGTGGCAACTATATTAATAAGTGTAGCCAAACTTGTAACTATCTTGTAAAGAATTTTTTTAATCTAATGGGCACACAGCAAGCATATAGTACTCAGAACACTTGACAAATGCTTTACGCTCCCAATGACTAATATTTCCAGTATATGTAGAACTTTTTTTCTTTCTGAAGATGATTTCTTCAGTCTACTTACTACTATATCTTCAATTAATGTTTTAAAAAGTAGCCGTATGCAGGTGGTAGAAGTTCCAAATAACATATGGCTATAACTGCATACTCAAACATATTGATAAAACAAACACACCTAACAAGTATTTCTCCAGTTAGAACTTTTTTCTTTCTGAAGATGATTTCTTCAGTCTACTTACTACTATATCTTCAATTAATGTTTTAAAAAGTAGCCGTATGCAGGTGGTAGAAGTTCCAAATAACATATGGCTATAACTGCATACTAAACATATTGATAGAACAAACACACCTAACAAGTATTTCTCCAGTTAGAACTTTTTTCTATCTGAAGATGATTTCTTCAGTCTACTTACTACTATATCTTCAATTAATGTTTTAAAAAGTGGCCATATGCAGGTGGTAGAAGTTCCAAATAACATATGGCTATAACTGCATACTCAAACATATTGATAGAACAAACACACCTAACAAGTATTTCTCCAGTTTGATCTCTCAAAGTCACATTGCTGTCCCAATCGAAATAGCTTAAAAATTAAGAAAAATGGACAGATATTTCTATAAACAAACGAAAAGGCCCCTCAGCCTGATCAACTAATTAGCTCCAAGATCTAGGGATGGATTTAGTTTTATTTATCAATTAGCAAATATGTCATTGTTTTTAGAT
This sequence comes from Musa acuminata AAA Group, assembly GCF_036884655.1. Lineage (NCBI taxonomy): Eukaryota > Viridiplantae > Streptophyta > Magnoliopsida > Zingiberales > Musaceae > Musa > Musa acuminata. Next base: position 30,606,933 of record NC_088351.1, on the reverse strand, counting down.
TTCTCAGAAAATAATTTAAAGAATTAGGAATTTTTTCTGTATATAACCATACCCCTTGGAGTATAGTATGTAGTTTTTGGCTACAGGAATTCAACCTCACTGTCTGCAATGCAGCTTTTTTCCTCTGTATGTTTAAAATAAAAAAAAACCCAAATATGGTTATTGTCTTTTAAATAATCAAGTATCAAAATTATATTTTAGAGATATTATCAAGGAAAAAAATACATGAACTGATTTGTACTCTAGAACAAAGGTAGAGTACGGACCCTGTGTTTGGAATGAAAAAGGACTCACATAAAAACAATTATCCATTTAACGCTGGTGATGGATTGGGTTGTTGATGAGATTTAAAACCCTAGGCAATTCATCCATTCACAACCTGGGTTAACAAAAGTTTCCTTGGATACAAGGACCAGCCAAAGGTTTTGGTCAGTAAATCAACTACACAAATTTCACATTTCACTTTAAGCCATCTGCACTGCCTCATTCTCCACTACTAGGATGACGAGGTGTAAAATCTTTTATGTGGCTTTGGATGGATTCCTCGATTGCTTAGTCCACCTCTAAATCAAGACTTGTTTGATGCTTCTTATTTGTCTTTAAATGCCATTGCTTTCTCTATCTTCAAAAAGCTACAAAGCTAATATAATCAAGCAGGGATTTCAAATTCATAAAGAAGGTAGTACAAATTTAGCATATTATTCTATTTTCTCAATTTAATTTCCAGAGATAACTCTTGCTTTATTCCAGATAACAAGTATGACGGATAATAACCCATTATCAAGTGTAATTACATCTCCAATTCTGACTCCTCCGGTCAAAATAGGATCTATCGATGATCATATCGGCTTCTCCGATCTTTTCCCAACCACACAAGAACATGACTCTCAAACAAAAGCCGTAATCACGGCTTGTGATTCTATCCACATCTTAAACATCCATCGAGCGCAGTAAATACAAAGTCACGAAGAAGGTGCATGATATCCCATTTCGCAGGAGGAAATAATCAATCGAGATAACCAAGTTATACGCTTCACATGATTCCTCCTCTTTTTTATTCAGAGTCCACATAAGAAACCCTAGTTAAGAGAAGCATGAGAGGACCACGGCGAGCGAGTGGAGGGTCGGAGAAAGGCAAGGGGATGAATAGCCATACCTTCTCTTCGAGCTCGGACTCCAAGACGGCGAGGGAGTCCTCGTCGCTTTGGGCGTGGGCAGCGACGGGAAGCAGGGTGGAGGTAGGGATCAGCGGCGGCGACGGGAGCTGCCGCATGAACGCCGGGAACTGCAGCATCCTTCGTCTGCGACGAGGAGGGAAGACGCCGCCCCCTTTCCAATCTCCGGCGGACACAGTGGGAATGCCGACAGAATGCTACTCCACAGGTGGTGTGGCGCCCTAATTATTAACGTGGTTCCCCAGATCACCCGCGTTTTACCTTAAGAGAACGCCACGTGGTCCACAAAATTCGTGCAATCAAGATGTGATTCGAGAAGTTGCTGCGCGCGGGTTCACAATCGATTGAATTCAAATCATTGTGCAGGCTACACACGAATAGAGCCAAGCCAACGTGATGATCACTCTATTGATGGCTCGATCCGCCCTAACTCTAATCTGACAAAGGTTTGACATATTAAAGAAAGATGATGAAATAAAATCATATTATTTCTTACATTATCAAACCATTCAAATTCTCATAACACAAAATGTGTGTCATAATAGGAGTCAAAAAGAAGAAAATTATGAGAGCTCTGTCAACCTCTGAAGCAATCTTTCTTTTTACTGTTCTATTACAGTGGTATCCAACATCAGGATCTTATGGGTTTGATAGCATCATGCCTGATATATGATCTCTAGGATATTAAATGTTGAATATCGGATTTTGATGATAAAATTAATTGATATGTTTGTCATTTAATATATGTTTAAGTGACGTAGGACTAACTTTGATCAAAAAAGGTAAACCGATTAAAGGAATCAGACATTGAGCCGGAGTAAATATGTCAAAAGATTGGATGTTAGGTCGGAGAATCGATCAACGTGTCGACAAAAGGCTTATGCTAAGAATTTAGACATCGGACTGAATGATCGGATATTGCGCTAAGGAGATCAGAAATTCTTCTCGTGTCATAAATGGAATTACTATGTTGTGAGAACATAGTGCGTTTGCTGGCTCTTAAGCCTCTGCATGCATGCATCCAAAGTATTCTATGCGTTGATGTTAGCTTGCAATGGCTTGACCTCGGCATGCATCCTACGAGTGCGCTTGCTGTCGCATTATACCCAGCAAACTGTTCTTGATGAATCGAGGGAGGCAGGCATGATCAGTCCTGGCCGGTTCAAACTGTTCTGAAGCATTAATCATACAACTGACAGAAGAGAGAGAGAGAGAGAGAGAGAGAGAGAGAGAGGTGTGATGGCATGCACTTTGATGGTCCCTTTGGCTTCCGGTCCACCATCAATTCCTCTCGTCCAACGTCAATGGTGAAGAGTCACTGCATCAGTTGCTGCCTGGCAAAAGCGAAGGCGGGGAGGATGAGGAGGAAGACAGTGGCCGGACTAGGTTGGTCCCTCCGAGTAGCATGTGATAACAATACTAAAGTTTGTGCCTGTGCTCCTCGGTGTACTTCTTGCCATTGAGAGAGAGAGAGAGAGAGAGAAGGGTGTTCTTGCCTTTCAAGCATTCATGTCCCCAACTATCTTCACAGTAAAGAGAGTTGCCGGCCTACTTGCAGAAACAAAACTAAAGGTTGTTCTTTTGAAGAAATCATACTCTGCATGATGATCCTTGCTTGCAGAATTTGATCACCAGGTTGCTAAGTAGGCTGCTAGTTCTTGCAGATAGTAGTCTTTTGAGTAATGATCTCATAGTTATGGGTCTCAGCTGGAATTTAGACACTGCAATCCATACTAGAGCTTGTATTCCAGCCGTATGAACACAACAAAGAACAAGAACAAGTCTTGTTCGCAGCATACTCATCTTCCAATCAGGTGAACATCAAAGGTTAATATGTACATTTCTATCAAAAATGCAAAAAGAAGATTACTACTTTAACAGACAATAATCCAATTATTATAAATATTTGATATATCATCACAAAGAAGGAAGATGGATTCAATCATAGAAACATCAGAAGCATCAGGTTTCTCAGGCTTCAAGATGGCTAGAAGAATAAAGTAATAGAAGATAAATCTGTTGCCATGGTTGGAACTCCAATTAGTAGAAAGCATGCATGATCACTGGCAGCAAACTTGACATTGTTGGAGAGAGAAACAGGAAAAATATCTCAAAACTTGTATGTGTTCTCTCAGCTTCTCAGTCCTACTACTTCAATGTCTGAATGATTGGATACAACTCTTGTCCTACTGCTTTCCATCCTTTGGTTTCAGGTGTTCAACTCTTGCTTGATTCTTATGCAAACTCAACCATAAGACTAACGCTTCAGCCTGTGGAGATTTATCTACGCATCATTCAGATGAGAATAAGATGATACATGCATGGAGCTAAGAACTGAACAATATATCTTCTTTCCAAGTGATAGATAGATGATGCTGCCAGCTACCAATCTCTACAAAACTGTATGGCAGAAGAGAATGAACAATGATTCATCAAAGATTCATTATGCTGTCACTGAAGCAGAAACCAAGGCAATCACCATTGTCTACTCCTTATATGTAGTCGACATTACAAGACTAACTCAAGTGGATAACTACTCCAAAAAGAAGAAGAGGAAACAGTAATGAAAACCATCGGACCAGTGTGCTTGATTCCCCCACACATCAGAAGAAGCAGCGTTGCCCAAACTTAGGTCACAGAACCTCCACCTTTATCGATGACAAGCACGACGACTCCTCCTGCCGCGGAAGCAAAGCAAGCACAAGCAGCCATGGCGACGCAGAAGGATCATATGCATGTATATATAGTTGCGAGGGAGGTGAGGAGAGGAAGAGAGAAGGAAAAGAGGAGACTGGTGGTCTCTCAGCTTTTATCCTAATGCAATACCACTCCGAGCATTGCTTTGCAGGCGTTCTCACAGAGAGCTTTATTATCAAAAGGGCACGCATGCATGCGACTCTTTTTTGCCTTTGGCGAGAAGGAAGAGAGTGATGGCGGTGGTGAGAGGCAATGGTGGGGCTGTCTCGGCAAAGGAAAGGGCAGGTTTTGGTGCTGTAAAAAGGTAATGGCACCCTCAAAGCCGTGCAACTTTAGCTCTCACCCTTCCATGAGGCCACAGTTCAAATGGAGCCAATTAGGGTGGCTTTCTGTGCAGTAGAATCTGCATGGCTATATATATATATATATATATATATATATATATATACATGTGATGGACATTACTTATGACATGCATGAGGTCAATGCTATAGAGAAAAGCCTAAATGACCTTCACAAGGCAATACCTCATCACAAGAAATGGAGTATGCTTCATCTCCCACTGCTTGTGTTGTAGATGGAAAGAGTGATGAAGGGATGCTTACATATATGTCCTTTCACACTTTGGGAATGGTATATTTGCCATTTAAAATTTTAATATATTAGTATATATCCCTCCAAATATGAACATCCTATCATTGTCATTAATAGTTAATTAGTTATAATTATATGGCTAATATTAGATTGTTTGATTTATCCCTAATTTGACGTTCTCTTTGTTATTCATTTCTCTTTCTCTTGAGTTTTGTGTTGCATTAGAGAACAATCTAAAAGAAAGAAAAATCGAAGGGATCTCGATCATGCCAACAAGCACCTAAACTAGGATAAATAATTAAGGAAGGAATATCTTATTAGTTATTGTTTATCTATGATTCTACTTTCTAACTCAAAACTAATTTTAGTATCGAAGGGATCTCGTCGAACGTTCTAATCAACCTCCGTCTTTATGCAAGTTAGTATATTGACAACAAACCTTTTGCACATGTAACTTTGAATCGAGTTGGACTAATTTAGATATCATTTATAATTCCCATATCACTTATCAAATCAAATCCTAATGTAGTTTGAAAAAATATCACTTAGTCAGATATGATATTTCCACATGAGATGATCTAAAATCAAATTGAATTATTCTCTAATAACAATATATTAAAAAATAATTAAAGAACATCTACATACAAATGGGAAGAAGCTAGCTTTGCATAACTTTCTATTGTTCAGATATATCCTCTAATTGATTTTAATTTAAGATTTTTTATCCTTATTTAGACTAAGAAATCAACAATAAGGCTTGTGATTGACACCTTAGCAAAATGAGTACAAGTCTTTCTTAAAATTCTAAAGAGTAATATGTTTGATTTTGTTTGGTGTTGTGGAAACCAAATTCTCTTTGATTGTTTATGATCATTAACCCAAAATTGATTAATTCAGTTTGGGTTTTCACTATATTTTTTACCTTTTGTAAATATCAAGTATTTTTTATTTTCTTAAGAAAGCTTTTCCACTTGTCTTTGATAAATCTTCATTTGTCAATCATCAACTTCATTGATGAATGTGTGTATATATATGTGTGTGTTGATGTATCAATAATAATTCTCTCATCTATTGGCTTAAGTAGTAACTAACATGAAATCAAACTGTGAAGATGGTTCTATAACAATCAAAAAGTGGCAATTCTGTAATCAAAGGATTTGGGTTAAACTTCAACTGCTAAATTATTCTCAAAACAAAAGAAGAAGCTAATCAAACTTTACCACATCAAAAAAAGAAAATATCTCATGTATGAATTAGGCAAAGAAAATCCATGAGGGAAAAAATGATAGTCATATGAGACTAATATTTTAGTTCATCTTTTTTCATCTCACACACATAATATTTTCAGTATCTTCTCTTATTTACCAAGAAAATATTCTTATATTATTAAGGATAGGATGAGTCTGAGTTAAACATTTGGATTGAGTTGATGTCCAATTTGATATAATTAATCATCATCATTCAGAATGTAACACAGAAGATGCAATCTACAAGTTTGAATTGATCACACGTCACGAAGTTTAATGCATGAAGAGGTCGGAGGTTGATGAGTTCTTACATCTGACATCAATGGATATATTGTGACACTCTTTATTTCTCTGTTCTAATTATTCTTAATCTACTTTGCTGATCTAAACCATGAGATTTGGGCATTCTTGAATTGTTCATTGTCAGCAAATGGCTCAAACTAAACCCAATCCAACACTTCAAAGCAAAACGAGACTCGGTTCTGAGTCTTGAGAGAAATCAGCATCTCAAGGCTGAAACCGATGGCATGACGGCGCTGCATGAGCACACCTTTAAGCAGCTTTGTGTAACTTAGCAGAGAACACACCGAAGACGTCCTCCAAGAGGCCCTGAGAGATCGTCGGGAAGGTATCGGAATCAAACATCTTCTCCTCTTGCTTCGATGGCATCTGATGGCTCCTGTTATGCATGCTTTGTTGCTGAGAGCTGAAGCCATTTACGATCTCCTGCAGGAGCCCGGATTCGGGTGGCTCTTTGCGGAAGAAGTCGCAGTCGTCGGCGAATTGGTTGGGGACTTCCGCCACGGAAGAAGACTGAACCAGTATGGACTGGTCTGACGAAGAAGCAGCCGTAAAGGACGCATTAATGGAATCAGGATAGGAGGCAATTCCACAAAGACCAGCGGCGCCACAAGTAGGAGGGTCGGTCACAGGAGGAGGAGGAGCAGAGCAGCTCGAGAGAGAAGAACGACAAGGACAACAAGGTGGTTTGTGGTGCAAAGAAGACGAAGAGTGGCTGATGAGGCTGCGAAGGAGAAGAGGGTCGATGGGCGAGTGCAGGTGGGGAACGTCGGGGCAGCGGAGTACACAACCAACCGCGGCGGCCCGTGGTCGCGCGGCGGTGGTTGGAGGATAGTAGAAGTTCGTCCGTGCCTTGGGCCCCCGCATCGCGCGGGCGGCGACGTCGTAGGCGTAGGCGGCCTGCTCGGCGGTGTCGAAGGTGCCGAGCCATCGCCGCTCCTTCGACTGCGGGTCGCGGATCTCCGCCGCGTACCGCCCCCAGGGCCGGCACCGAACCCCGCGGTACCGCGCGCCGTCCTTGGTCGCCCTTCCCCTCTTGCCACTACCAGCAGTGCTGCTGCGGTTTCTATTATGTCCATGACTGCTACTACTGTGATCTTCTTCCATCTCTTCTTCTACCTCATACAAGTACTCACAAGGCAACCGTAGGAGCAGTGTGGATATTTATAGATAGAATTGGAGTATAGTAGTGATGAAAGCTTCGATTGATCTGTTCATGCAATCATAACAAGAGAGAGAGCGAGAGTTAAAGCAGAAGATTAGATCTGTTACAGCAGTCCATATGAACATTCTGATTAGCTGTCGAGTTGTCTCAGTGTGAAGGTTATGGGGGTTTGCATGGGGTGAAGGGCATGCTGCTATCGTCCTTCTCTTTGCGTTTCCCAACGCCGGGGGTGGTGTGGGGGTCCCCTTCTCAATCCATGTAAAACAACCACAAGCCTCCAAGCTCCAATTCATCACAGGGATGGGAGCAGCAGAGCCGCCCTCCTCTCTCTCTTCCCCAACCCATGCATGCACGCTGTTGTAGTAGCTACTCTACTTCGCAATGCATAGGTTTGACCTTCTGGCTGTGGCTACACAGCCATGGCTCCCCGCGTCGTGCGTTGCATGCACTCACCTTAATCTGCGCACTGTAACACCAGCAGTGCCAGACACTCACTGTCGGCATTACCTTGTTCTCCATGGACAAGCCAGCTAAGATTTATCTCTCACCATTGCTGCAAACGATACTTACTCCTCTTAGAGAAGAAGAGAGGGAGAGTGACATGTACGCTACGGTGGGGGAATCAGAAAGAAGGAAGAGGGTGGAATGTGGTAGAAGCAGAAATATCACGATGCAGGTGAAGTGGCCATATATGTTGTGTTGACTCCCTGTCATGTAGGGTTTGGGAACGAAGGATTTGTCACATGGACTTGTCTGTTCTAGATTGGCTTCTAGGGTTTGTAGGTTGAGGGACTGAAGGATCTGCTGTGCCATACTTGTAGCAAAATGGGAACGTATACATAGCAACGAGATCAAGAAGCTTTTCTTAAGGTAGAAACATGAGAAGATGTTCTCTTCTAACCAAAGTTGAATGTTCTAAGAACCTCAACCAGAACTTCATTATTTTCAGTTAATCTACACTTTCTTATTTTGAGAAATTATCGATTACCATATTTTTAAAAAAAATCTCATAAAAATATTTTTTTCTAAAAAATAATTTTGCTGTTAATTTTGAGAAATTTTGTCCTTTGATTGCTTATGCCTTATTATCCTTGTTTCGTTCTATCATTTTTACTTATTCTCTCATTTTTTTTTCCTATTATTGTTATTCTCATTTATAATTTTTTTTACCAAGATCGATCACAAGGATAATGAAAATGATAAAAGGTCGAGAGCTCCGTGTGCCCTCCCTCCGTCAAGATGATGACAAGGGATCAATAATAAGACGAAGATAATAAAGGGGCAACGCTCAAAAATCTAAGGATAAAGATAAAGGACGAAGGCAAGGATAAATCCATCATCTAAGGGAAAAGAAAAAAAAAAGAAAAACTCTAAAAAAATATTTTATTTTTTCAAAAAATTACCCATATATATATATATATTTCGGCAAATTTATGAGGATAAATCAGGAGATGAGAACGGTGGGGCTCACACCTCATTTGAGATGGGGGTAGGCCGGGTAAAGTTTTGGGTAGGTCGTCTGTATGTCCAAAGAAAACCAATCAATAGTCAAATTGATGGATATAATAAGAGAAGTGTGTTCACCCACCGCCGTGCCCACCAAACCCTCCCCATCCCCTTCTTCGGATCTGTCTTCTGCATCGGTCTCTCCGCGTCTCAGATCGAGTTCGAGGGAGGGAGAGAGAGAGATGGGGAGCGATGCGAAGGTCTACACCTTGGCCGAGGTCTCGGCGCACAACACCCCCCAGGACTGTTGGCTCGTCGTCAACGGCAAGGTCGGTATTCATCTCTCCTATTGGATCCCTTCGATCCTCCCCAGATCTGATCACTTTTTCTCCTTTCTTTTTGGATCCGGTGACGTCTGGATTCGTCTGCCTGCTTGTCTGCAAAGTGTACGGCCTTCTGACCTTGGCCTTTCGGATCATGCCATCGTTTTGACTTAGAATTGCTGTGCTTATAGTTAGTCGCAGATTTAGATGTTGGGCTAATATTTGGAAACTTCGGATGGAACGATCCAGAGAAGATTAGCGATGCCCCTGCGACATGCACAATTCGACAAATTATCTGAAAAATGTTTTTCTAAAATCGTAGTAGTTTGTCCAGGTTTTCCTAAAACAACTATCGACTATAGTCGACTTATTGTTCTAATTAAAGTTTCCAATCACCCGAATTACATGTCTCATGTCTGTCTGTGGGAACATAGGGCATGGATTTTCCTGAGTACACATTATTCACTCACTTAGGAAGCTTGCTTT